>NC_092229.1:22053492-22328492 GCF_036320965.1 Panulirus ornatus | reverse complement strand
AAAGTTTGCGTTGTTGCTCTTTAGTTTTACTCAACATTTCTACCAAGTTTAGATCAAATCTGTTAAGCCGTTGCTGCGTTTATAGTGTCGATGACATAGATAGAGACAGACGGCCTAGATACAGACGCCTTCACCATTGCTCCATTGAGTTTACGGGTGTGTATCAGCACGCACAGGTGGCTGACATCCAGCCATGTTTACAGAGTGAAGAGAATCATGCAAGATATAAACATTCAAATAACGTTTGAGGGTGACTGTACAAGAGATCGGTTTGTGTTGTTTCTTGTGTCGGTTTAAATCCTGTATACTTAGGAATACACAAGAGGGCAAACAGCAACAGACCGCTGGGTCCTTTCGAGGCTGTTTGTGATAGTGGGAGATATCGGAAACTCACACATTAATGTGTATATTCAGATAAATCGCAGAGAATATCTTGCAAATTGTCATTGTGACAAAAGAGGCAAATAGTATGAGTCGTGGACATAAAGCGATGTATCAGGTCATTTCTTATACGCATTTATCGTACTTCTTTCAACCGTTATAACGCAAATCGTTCCATTTGTTAACAGTCCTATTGAGGGAAAAGTACTTTCTCTCATTTGATGGGAAACGTCTGCACACGAGTTGATAACGATTACTACGAGTAAGATCAGACGAATCTAGTCTCAAGTGACTTGATAGATCAAGATTATCAAAGCCTTTAATAATCCGAGTTCCTTTTATTAGATCACCTCTGAACCTTCTCCTTTCTAATCTAAGCTAAACAGAACCAGTCTGCTCTCTTAGGATTTGTTTCTCAGTTCGGGATTCATCTTGATAGCTCGACGCTGTACGCTTTCCATTCTGTATCTGCCTTTTGTAAGTTTGGGTGACCAAATCTGAACACAGTATTCAAGATGTGGACGAACCAATGATTGTAAAGAGGTAAGAATAATTTCCCTGGACGTAAATTGGAAGGTCCTGCCAATGGATCCAAGAATATTGTTCGCTCTTTTCACTGTTTCTGTGTACTGCTTACTTGGTTTTTCATCAGAGGTTATTGCGCCCATGTCTTTTTCCTCATTTACCTTTTGCAGTTCAGGATAATTTATGCTGCAGCTTGCCTATTCGTTCTTGCACCGATAAGTAAAACTTTACGATTATTGATCTCAAAATTCATTTGCCACCTATGAGCCCAGTCCATCAGTTCGCCAAGATCAGTTTGAAGCTCTAGATGTTCAAGTTCATTTGCAAATTTATTTCCCAGCTTTGTATCATCAGCGAATTTTGATATCATTGATTTTTTTTTTTTTTTTTTTTTTTTTATACTTTGTCGCTGTCTCCCGCGTTTGCGAGGTAGCGCAAGGAAACAGACGAAAGAAATGCCCCCCCCCCCATACACATGTATATACATACGTCCACACACGCAAATATACATACCTACACAGCTTTCCATGGTTTACCCCAGACGCTTCACATGCCTTGATTCAATCCACTGACAGCACGTCAGCCCCGGTATACCACATCGCTCCAATTCACTCTATTCCTTGCCCTCCTTTCACCCTCCTGCATGTTCAGGCCCCGATCACACAAAATCTTTTTCACTCCATCTTTCCACCTCCAATTTGGTCTCCCACTTCTCCTCGTTCCCTCCACCTCCGACACATATATCCTCTTGGTCAATCTTTCCTCACTCATCCTCTCCATGTGCCCAAACCACTTCAAAACACCCTCTTCTGCTCTCTCAACCACGCTCTTTTTATTTCCACACATCTCTCTTTACCCTTACGTTACTCACTCGATCAAACCACCTGACACCACACATTGTCCTCAAACATCTCATTTCCAGCACATCCATCCTCCTGCGCACAACTCTATCCATAGCCCACGCCTCGCAACCATACAACATTGTTGGAACCACTATTCCTTCAAACATACCCATTTTTGCTTTCCGAGATAATGTTCTCGACTTCCACACATTCTTCAAGGCTCCCAGAATTTTCGCCCCCTCCCCCACCCTATGATCCACTTCCGCTTCCATGGTTCCATCCGCTGCCAGATCCACTCCCAGATATCTAAAACACTTAACTTCCTCCAGTTTTTCTCCATTCAAACTCACCTCCCAATTGACTTGACCCTCAACCCTACTGTACTAATAACCTTGCTCTTATTCACATTTACTCTTAACTTTCTTCTTCCACACACTTTACCAAACTCAGTCACCAGCTTCTGCAGTTTCACACATGAATCAGCCACCAGCGCTGTATCATCAGCGAACAACAACTGACTCACTTCCCAAGCTCTCTCATCCCCAACAGACTTCATACTTGCCCCTCTTTCCAAAACTCTTGCATTTACCTCCCTAACAACCCATCCATAAACAAATTAAGCAACCATGGAGACATCACACACCCCTGCCGCAAACCTACATTCACTGAGAACCAATCACTTTCCTCTCTTCCTACACGTACACATGCCTTACATCCTCGATAAAAACTTTTCACTGCTTCTAACAACTTTCCTCCCACACCATATATTCTTAATACCTTCCACAGAGCATCTCTATCAACTCTATCATATGCCTTCTCCAGATCCATAAATGCTACATACAAATCCATTTGCTTTTCTAAGTATTTCTCACATACATTCTTCAAAGCAAATACCTGATCCACACATCCTCTACCACTTCTGAAACCACACTGCTCTTCCCCAATCTGATGCTCTGTACATGCCTTCACCCTCTCAATTAATACCCTCCCATATAATTTACCAGGAATACTCAACAAACTTATACCTCTGTAATTTGAGCACTCACTCTTATCCCCTTTGCCTTTGTACAATGGCACTATGCACGCATTCCGCCAATCCTCAGGCACCTCACCATGAGTCATACATACATTAAATAACCTTACCAACCAGTCAACAATACAGTCACCCCCTTTTTTAATAAATTCCACTGCAATACCATCCAAACCTGCTGCCTTGCCGGCTTTCATCTTCCGCAAAGCTTTCACTACCTCTTCTCTGTTTACCAAATCATTTTCCCTAACCCTCTCACTTTGCACACCACCTCGACCAAAACACCCTATATCTGCCACTCTATCATCAAACACATTCAACAAACCTTCGAAATACTCACTCCATCTCCTTCTCACATCACCACTACTTGTTATCACCTCCCCATTTGCGCCCTTCACTGAAGTTCCCATTTGCTCCCTTGTCTTACGCACTTTATTTACCTCCTTCCAGAACATCTTTTTATTCTCCCTAAAATTTAATGATACTCTCTCACCCCATCTCTCATTTGCCCTTTTTTTCACCTCTTGCACCTTTCTCTTGACCTCCTGTCTCTTTCTTTTATACATCTCCCACTCAATTGCATTGATATATATATATATATATATAAGAAAGAGAACCGGTCCCAAGACTGATCCTTGTGGTACTCCACTTGTTACGTGGAACCATTCTGAGGCTTGACCATTCATCACAACTCTTTGTGCACGGCTAATGAACTACTTTCCTGTTTAATGATGTACAACCTCATCAGTGCCATGTTGATTAATTTTTGCATGTAACTTTTGATGGGAACCGTATCGAATGCTATTATGAAAGATTAGATAGATAATAGCAACTGCTTTACTTTCGTCATACAGGTTGATTATATCATAAAAGTCGAGCAGATTTGTCAGACATGAACCATTTCGTCGCAAACCATGTTGAGATTCGTTTACAAGGTGATGGTTCTTTGAATGGTGGACAGTTCCTTTTTGAATGACAGTTTCCATAAGTTTCCGAACTGCGGACGCTAAGCTGATAGGACGATAATTTCCGGGCAGTAACTCATTACCTTTTTTTGAATATCAGTGTTACATTGGCAAACTTCCATTCATCTGGAACTTTTCCCTTGTCAAGTGACTTGTTGAAAAGGGCAGTCAAGGGCTTAACGAACACATTTTTCGCTTCTTTCATTGTTCTCGGATGAAACTTTTCAGGTCCTGCCGTTTTATTTATTTATCCTTTTGTTTGTTGCAGAGAGAACGTATTTCTTCGGCTTTTATGTCACTTTGTTGAAGATGTTCCCCTCTCTTACCAGTATAACTGGATATGGAACATGGTTGTATCTTCGATCGTGAATAGTGGTTCAGAAATGTCATTTAATATTTTTGCCATGGCTTTATTGTCTCGGACCAAGCCAATGTTTTCCGTAATTAATGGACCTATTGACTGGGTAATGACTTTCTTGCTTCTAACATAACTAAAAATCCTTAGAGTGTGATCTGCTACATACAGCAATATGCACTTAGTGTGTGTTCTCCTTCTTACAGCAATATGCGCTTAGTGTGTGTTCTGCTACTTACAGCAATATATGCTTAGTGTCTGTTCTGCTACTTACAGCAATATGCGCTTTGTGTGTGTTCTGCTACTTACAGCAGTATGCGTTTCACATTGACGTGTACAGTGTCATAAAAGTCTCTTACTTTCTTTACGCAGATTCACGTAACTTACTTTATGTTGTTGGTTATCGGTCTCGTTGACTTTTGTTATGAGCTCCTTCTTTAGACATTAGACGCCTTTTTTTTTTTTCACCGTTTCACCACCTTGGCTTCGTTTTAGAAATCTACCGTCTGCTGCGCCTTGGCACGTAGGTTCCCTCTTCTGCTTTGAAGGTTTTACTGAAGCTTTTCCAAGCTACGTTCATGTCATTTTCATTGACCGTGTCATTCCAGGTTTGCATGTCAAGAGCAATGCGAAGATTGATGAAATTTGCACTTTTAAATCCAGGTGTCTTTTTCGCGACTGGCATATCGACCAACATTGCATGCAGTGTTGAAAGCGACCTCAAAAGTAATGGTTCGGTCATCGCTTGTACCAAACTTTTCGCCATCATCAACATTATTAATGAGATCGTCCTTTGTAGTCAGAAATAGATCTATAATATTCTCGTCGCGAGTAGGTTTCTCGACTAATTACATTATGGCACTATGAAGCAAATTTAGGTAGAGTCCACGCCCGGAGCTGCCGGAGAGGGATTTCCCCATTTAGATAACAGTATGTTATAATCTCCGACTATGATACAATCTTGTTCATTACACATTTCTGCTAAGTGATTAATATCTTTCGTCTATCTCTGGTGTCTGTGTGGGGGCCTATAAATTAGTCGTATCGTTATTTTCTCTCGTAGTTGATATTTAATGTCTACACAAATGAACGACTGCAACATTTTTTATCACGGGATTTAAATGAGTTTTAACAAAGAGCAGGACACGACTGCGTACTTTGTTCCCCGAGCCCCGTGAGACAGTGCGTACCCTAGACTGGAGTATTCGGCGAGGGAATCTTTATTGCTGATACTAACCCCAGGATTCGTAAATGGAGATCATGCCATAATTTCCTTCTAACGCCGTTGTCACTAACTCTGGGATTTTATTGCATATTCTGCGAGCGTTAACGTGAAATATTTCGAGACGAAACTGAGACCTATTTAGACTTACTAAGGAACCTACCAAAAACGCGGCTCCCTCTTCATAGCTATACCAGACTGCATGAAGAAATGCTGCCACAAGATTATAAATTCAACCCCCTCCTGAGAACAGAGGTTCATTCATCTATCATTTAGACCAAATGACTTACTAAAGAAGACGATCCCTGCGCCGATCCTGGGCACGACTCCTTAAATCATAATATTGTTAGTTTTATCTCGGAAACCTCGAGTAAGTCAGCGATATTTCTCCAACAGCTCCTCCGATCTCTCCCTCACTACATCGTTAGTACCTTCAGGACAAATAACAAGTGTATAATCAGTAGTGCCACCACAAGCCTCATTTACAGCGTCGCCAGCATCATCTAACCTGAAACCTGGAAAACAAGAACGCTTCCTCACGGCCTGAATGGTTTCTGGCGCAGAGTTCCCCCAGTTGTCCCCGGATCTTAGAGTCGCCGACGAGCTAAGCTTACCTCGTGTTCGTTGTCTCCGACATCACTCAGAACCTGAAACTGATGTTTGTATTTGTTGACATCAAAGGTAAACGTGTCTGAGGTTTCGCACCTCCTGGCACCACCAGGAAAGAGTCTGCTTTCCCTGGTGGGAGAAGGATTGCTTTGCGGTGTCTCAACACCCACAGCGCTGTTGCTGTCCGACGGTTGATGACTCGCCTCTCTGATTCTCTCAGCAAGCTGGATCCGACGATGTCCTGAGGGACATCGACCCTGTGTGTCAGAACAGTTACTTCATCTGTAGCTGCAGTCAGCTCTTCCTCAAGGGTCCGTCTGTCCACATAAAACCTGCCAATCAAACGCATCGCCAGACTATTGTAAAACTGCACGCCTAACTTGCCGCTGCACGTGGAGCACTGTTGACCTGCTGTTATGCTGAAACTGTGATTATATATATTACATATGACCGGAAATAGGCTTAGTAAAAGACAGAAAATGGTTACTGAAGTGTGGACTGACCATGTTTCTGACGCCCCAGGAACCTGGGATTCCTCTACGCTGCTCTCTCTCCTCAGATCAAGTGCCGCCCTCAATCGTTTATATTTCATTTTCTTTTTTTTTTCTTGTCGCGCTTTATAGCTTTTTTTCAGCACTGAAATACGAAAACCAGAGCAGGCGAACTAACTAAAAGAATTTCAGAAAAAAGACAAAAGCTCTGTCTCAGTGGGTGACGTAATAACACGCAAAAAAAAAAGAAAAAAAAAACAGGAAACGCCGCCGCCCGCGCAGTGTGTCCCCCGAGCACACGTGTTGCAGTATTTTTATCTTTCTTTTTCCTCACAGTTCATAGCACTTTACAGTACTACATGGTGGTATACATCCAGGTAAACACTCCAGAACACAAGAAAAAAAACTTCTTCCCTGAAAAGATGGAGTGACTGAACACGGAAAAATCACAACATAAAGGATATTTAGATCAGATCCAGTGAAGTGTTCCCGTGAAGCACACACACACCGTGCGTGAGGCACGCCTGACCATTAGGAAGGATGGCGTCAGGCTCAGTGTGCAGCTTGAAATTCTCAAAAATGTTGCAAAGAATTGAGGCAGCAAATTGCTTTGATATAGACTGTGATAGTAATCACATTGCCCTCTCAGTGATGGGGTCGACTGCTTGCCAGGTGAATAAGGAAAACAAGTACGATCTAATACTTGATCCGTCAGCTTACATAAGAGATATTATATCTCACCTGATGACTACATGTATTGTCTAAATATAATCTGACATATTTTCAGTAACATTTAGAATTTCTTAGTTATTTTTGAATGTCTGCCTCAGTGAATGAAGAGCTGTATATAGAAGGTATATTGGGTACCAGAGGAACGAGTCTACCCCGGGATGATATCGCTCCTAGCTACCTTCCTGGGACGTCCGGGCTAGGATGGGCTCCAACAACACTAGGTCCGCGGAATTAATTGCACACAAAAAAGTACATGCCTGTGTGCACGTGATCCACCCGGTGTAAACGGGAGCTAAGTTAAGGATCATGAATTAGTATACGTAACTTTTTTCCCATCAGTATGACAACACTGGTACAGCGAGGCAGGGCCACCGTACCCTACATAGCTTGGTCTCGCGCGTCATGGGACGTTTATGTGATGGAAGATGTGTGTGTGTGTGTGTGTGTGTGTGTGTGTGTGTGTGTGTGTGTGTATAAAGGTGGAGACTTTGTGTGGAAGGAGTTGCAGAAAGGCGCTCCACAGACACGAGTTATGAGAGTAAGAACCGAGTCAGAAGATAGGGGTCGTGGGTACATTGAATGAGGCACTTTTTTTATTCAGCAGGATTGTTGATATGTAGGATGATTTATCTGTAAGAGTAACTGAAAGCAACACCAGAGTTATATTCATGAATACGTATTTGATACATCTCTTCAATATCATGACTGACATTATTTACGCCTCTGTAGTTATAAGTAAATTGTACAGATATTTCTCCACAAACACGTGTGATTTTCCACTCTCACTATACTGATCTCTAGGTTTCTGATCTCCTCCACTGCACAAACAGCCTCGGAAGGACCCAGGGGTCTGTTGCTGTTTGCCATCCCTGTATTCCAGTGTAAGAGTGTGTTGTCTAATAGTGAACCAGTGAGCACCGCCGGAGTTGGAATAAGTGAGGTGTAGACAACTGATCATGGTAGTAGTGCTAGAAAAAGTGAGGTGTAGTAGACAACTGATCATGGTAGTAGTGCTAGAATAAGTGAGGTGTAGTAGACAACTGATCATGGTAGTAGTGCTAGAATAAGTGAGGTGTAGTAGACAACTGATCATGGTAGTAGTGCTAGAATAAGTGAGGTGTAGTAGACAACTGATCATGGTAGTAGTGCTAGAATAAGTGAGGTGTAGTGGACAACTGATCATGGTAGTAGTGCTAGAATAGGTGAGGTGTAGTGGACATCTGATGATGATAGTAGTGCTAGAATAAGTGAGGTGTAGTAGACAACTGATCATGGTAGTAGTGCTAGAATAAGTGAGGTGTAGTGGACAACTGATCATGGTAGTAGTGCTAGAATAAGTGAGGTGTAGTAGACAACTGATCATGGTAGTAGTGCTAGAATAAGTGAGGTGTAGTGGACAACTGATCATGGTAGTAGTGCTAGAATAAGTGAGGTGTAGTGGACAACTGATCATGGTAGTAGTGCTAGAATAAGTGAGGTGTAGTAGACAACTGATCATGGTAGTAGTGCTAGAATAAGTGAGGTGTAGTAGACAACTGATCATGGTAGTAGTGCTAGAATAAGTGAGGTGTAGTAGACAACTGATCATGGTAGTAGTGCTAGAATAAGTGAGGTGTAGTAGACAACTGATCATGGTAGTAGTGCTAGAATAAGTGAGGTGTAGTAGACAACTGATCATGGTAGTAGTGCTAGAATAAGTGAGGTGTAGTGGACAACTGATCATGGTAGTAGTGCTAGAATAAGTGAGGTGTAGTAGACAACTGATCATGGTAGTAGTGCTAGAATAAGTGAGGTGTAGTAGACAACTGATCATGGTAGTAGTGCTAGAATAAGTGAGGTGTAGTGGACAACTGATCATGGTAGTAGTGCTAGAATAAGTGAGGTGTAGTAGACAACTGATCATGGTAGTAGTGCTAGAATAAGTGAGGTGTAGTGGACAACTGATCATGGTAGTAGTGCTAGAATAAGTGAGGTGTAGTGGACAACTGATCATGGTAGTAGTGCTAGAATAAGTGAGGTGTAGTGGACAACTGATCATGGTAGTAGTGCTAGAATAAGTGAGGTGTAGTAGACAACTGATCATGGTAGTAGTGCTAGAATAAGTGAGGTGTAGTAGACAACTGATCATGGTAGTAGTGCTAGAATAAGTGAGGTGTAGTAGACAACTGATCATGGTAGTAGTGCTAGAATAAGTGAGGTGTAGTGGACAACTGATCATGGTAGTAGTGCTAGAATAAGTGAGGTGTAGTAGACAACTGATCATGGTAGTAGTGCTAGAATAAGTGAGGTGTAGTGGACAACTGATCATGGTAGTAGTGCTAGAATAAGTGAGGTGTAGTGGACAACTGATCATGGTAGTAGTGCTAGAATAAGTGAGGTGTAGTAGACAACTGATCATGGTAGTAGTGCTAGAATAAGTGAGGTGTAGTGGACAACTGATCATGGTAGTAGTGCTAGAATAAGTGAGGTGTAGTGGACAACTGATCATGGTAGTAGTGCTAGAATAAGTGAGGTGTAGTAGACAACTGATCATGGTAGTAGTGCTAGAATAAGTGAGGTGTAGTAGACAACTGATCATGGTAGTAGTGCTAGAATAAGTGAGGTGTAGTGGACAACTGATCATGGTAGTAGTGCTAGAATAAGTGAGGTGTAGTAGACAACTGATCATGGTAGTAGTGCTAGAATAAGTGAGGTGTAGTAGACAACTGATCATGGTAGTAGTGCTAGAATAAGTGAGGTGTAGTGGACAACTGATCATGGTAGTAGTGCTAGAATAAGTGAGGTGTAGTGGACAACTGATCATGGTAGTAGTGCTAGAATAAGTGAGGTGTAGTGGACAACTGATCATGGTAGTAGTGCTAGAATAAGTGAGGTGTAGTGGACAACTGATCATGGTAGTAGTGCTAGAATAAGTGAGGTGTAGTGGACAACTGATCATGGTAGTAGTGCTAGAATAAGTGAGGTGTAGTGGACAACTGATCATGGTAGTAGTGCTAGAATAAGTGAGGTGTAGTAGACAACTGATCATGGTAGTAGTGCTAGAATAAGTGAGGTGTAGTGGACAACTGATCATGGTAGTAGTGCTAGAATAAGTGAGGTGTAGTGGACAACTGATCATGGTAGTAGTGCTAGAATAAGTGAGGTGTAGTGGACAACTGATCATGGTAGTAGTGCTAGAATAAGTGAGGTGTAGTGGACAACTGATCATGGTAGTAGTGCTAGAATAAGTGAGGTGTAGTAGACAACTGATCATGGTAGTAGTGCTAGAATAAGTGAGGTGTAGTAGACAACTGATCATGGTAGTAGTGCTAGAATAAGTGAGGTGTAGTAGACAACTGATCATGGTAGTAGTGCTAGAATAAGTGAGGTGTAGTGGACAACTGATCATGGTAGTAGTGCTAGAATAAGTGAGGTGTAGTAGACAACTGATCATGGTAGTAGTGCTAGAATAAGTGAGGTGTAGTAGACAACTGATCATGGTAGTAGTGCTAGAATAAGTGAGGTGTAGTGGACAACTGATCATGGTAGTAGTGCTAGAATAAGTGAGGTGTAGTAGACAACTGATCATGGTAGTAGTGCTAGAATAAGTGAGGTGTAGTAGACAACTGATCATGGTAGTAGTGCTAGAATAAGTGAGGTGTAGTAGACAACTGATCATGGTAGTAGTGCTAGAATAAGTGAGGTGTAGTAGACAACTGATCATGGTAGTAGTGCTAGAATAAGTGAGGTGTAGTGGACAACTGATCATGGTAGTAGTGCTAGAATAAGTGAGGTGTAGTAGACAACTGATCATGGTAGTAGTGCTAGAATAAGTGAGGTGTAGTAGACAACTGATCATGGTAGTAGTGCTAGAATAAGTGAGGTGTAGTGGACAACTGATCATGGTAGTAGTGCTAGAATAAGTGAGGTGTAGTAGACAACTGATCATGGTAGTAGTGCTAGAATAAGTGAGGTGTAGTGGACAACTGATCATGGTAGTAGTGCTAGAATAAGTGAGGTGTAGTAGACAACTGATCATGGTAGTAGTGCTAGAATAAGTGAGGTGTAGTAGACAACTGATCATGGTAGTAGTGCTAGAATAAGTGAGGTGTAGTGGACAACTGATCATGGTAGTAGTGCTAGAATAAGTGAGGTGTAGTAGACAACTGATCATGGTAGTAGTGCTAGAATAAGTGAGGTGTAGTGGACAACTGATCATGGTAGTAGTGCTAGAATAAGTGAGGTGTAGTGGACAACTGATCATGGTAGTAGTGCTAGAATAAGTGAGGTGTAGTAGACAACTGATCATGGTAGTAGTGCTAGAATAAGTGAGGTGTAGTGGACAACTGATCATGGTAGTAGTGCTAGAATAAGTGAGGTGTAGTAGACAACTGATCATGGTAGTAGTGCTAGAATAAGTGAGGTGTAGTGGACAACTGATCATGGTAGTAGTGCTAGAATAAGTGAGGTGTAGTAGACAACTGATCATGGTAGTAGTGCTAGAATAAGTGAGGTGTAGTGGACAACTGATCATGGTAGTAGTGCTAGAATAAGTGAGGTGTAGTGGACAACTGATCATGGTAGTAGTGCTAGAATAAGTGAGGTGTAGTAGACAACTGATCATGGTAGTAGTGCTAGAATAAGTGAGGTGTAGACAACTGATCATGGTAGTAGTGCTAGAATAAGTGAGGTGTAGTGGACAACTGATCATGGTAGTAGTGCTAGAATAAGTGAGGTGTAGTAGACAACTGATCATGGTAGTAGTGCTAGAATAAGTGAGGTGTAGTAGACAACTGATCATGGTAGTAGTGCTAGAATAAGTGAGGTGTAGTAGACAACTGATCATGGTAGTAGTGCTAGAATAAGTGAGGTGTAGTGGACAACTGATCATGGTAGTAGTGCTAGAATAAGTGAGGTGTAGTAGACAACTGATCATGGTAGTAGTGCTAGAATAAGTGAGGTGTAGTAGACAACTGATCATGGTAGTAGTGCTAGAATAAGTGAGGTGTAGTGGACAACTGATCATGGTAGTAGTGCTAGAATAAGTGAGGTGTAGTGGACAACTGATCATGGTAGTAGTGCTAGAATAAGTGAGGTGTAGTGGACAACTGATCATGGTAGTAGTGCTAGAATAAGTGAGGTGTAGTAGACAACTGATCATGGTAGTAGTGCTAGAATAAGTGAGGTGTAGTAGACAACTGATCATGGTAGTAGTGCTAGAATAAGTGAGGTGTAGTGGACAACTGATCATGGTAGTAGTGCTAGAATAAGTGAGGTGTAGTAGACAACTGATCATGGTAGTAGTGCTAGAATAAGTGAGGTGTAGTAGACAACTGATCATGGTAGTAGTGCTAGAATAAGTGAGGTGTAGTAGACAACTGATCATGGTAGTAGTGCTAGAATAAGTGAGGTGTAGTGGACAACTGATCATGGTAGTAGTGCTAGAATAAGTGAGGTGTAGTGGACAACTGATCATGGTAGTAGTGCTAGAATAAGTGAGGTGTAGTGGACAACTGATCATGGTAGTAGTGCTAGAATAAGTGAGGTGTAGTAGACAACTGATCATGGTAGTAGTGCTAGAATAAGTGAGGTGTAGTGGACAACTGATCATGGTAGTAGTGCTAGAATAAGTGAGGTGTAGTGGACAACTGATCATGGTAGTAGTGCTAGAATAAGTGAGGTGTAGTGGACAACTGATCATGGTAGTAGTGCTAGAATAAGTGAGGTGTAGTGGACAACTGATCATGGTAGTAGTGCTAGAATAAGTGAGGTGTAGTAGACAACTGATCATGGTAGTAGTGCTAGAATAAGTGAGGTGTAGTGGACAACTGATCATGGTAGTAGTGCTAGAATAAGTGAGGTGTAGTGGACAACTGATCATGGTAGTAGTGCTAGAATAAGTGAGGTGTAGTAGACAACTGATCATGGTAGTAGTGCTAGAATAAGTGAGGTGTAGTAGACAACTGATCATGGTAGTAGTGCTAGAATAAGTGAGGTGTAGTAGACAACTGATCATGGTAGTAGTGCTAGAATAAGTGAGGTGTAGTAGACAACTGATCATGGTAGTAGTGCTAGAATAAGTGAGGTGTAGTGGACAACTGATCATGGTAGTAGTGCTAGAATAAGTGAGGTGTAGTGGACAACTGATCATGGTAGTAGTGCTAGAATAAGTGAGGTGTAGTAGACAACTGATCATGGTAGTAGTGCTAGAATAAGTGAGGTGTAGTAGACAACTGATCATGGTAGTAGTGCTAGAATAAGTGAGGTGTAGTGGACAACTGATCATGGTAGTAGTGCTAGAATAAGTGAGGTGTAGTAGACAACTGATCATGGTAGTAGTGCTAGAATAAGTGAGGTGTAGTAGACAACTGATCATGGTAGTAGTGCTAGAATAAGTGAGGTGTAGTAGACAACTGATCATGGTAGTAGTGCTAGAATAAGTGAGGTGTAGTGGACAACTGATCATGGTAGTAGTGCTAGAATAAGTGAGGTGTAGTGGACAACTGATCATGGTAGTAGTGCTAGAATAAGTGAGGTGTAGTAGACAACTGATCATGGTAGTAGTGCTAGAATAAGTGAGGTGTAGTAGACAACTGGTCATTTATCATACACCTCGTCTGTCTTTTTTCTCTGCTTCTATCCTCAGTTGAGTCTCGGTTGCTCCATGATGAGAGCTATCAAAGTTGTTCGCTACAGATTATGGCTCGCCTCGTGTTCGTGTGTACACAGGATGTGCCTCACTGTGTATGTTTCACTGGTCTGATCAGCCATGTCTTCCCTGGTGATGGAGACCACTCCCATCCAGTGGTGGGACTCGACCCTGCCCTGCAGCTGCCCGTAGCGCTTACCTGCCGCACGGGCTCACACTACGTGTGTTGCCAAGACGCTACGTCCCAACACCTTCATCTACCATACCACCTGCTGATCTTGATTCATGTATCCTGATGACTTACCATGGAAGATCATGTTATACACACACACACACACACGAACTCACTCTCTCTCTCTCTCTCTCTCTCTCTCTCTCTCTCTCTCTCTCTCTCTCTCTCTCTCTCTCTCTCTCTGTTTTGAGTTGTATTTTGATATCTTAACGTCTGCAGGAATGGTTTTTCTTATATATTTCGTTTATTTCATTGATCTTCTTGAAATGTATATACGTCTTCACGTCCATGCAAGGTACAAGCGTGACTATTTTTTCCTGGCGTTTGTGTGCTGGAAGGATCAGAGGCAGAAATGGAAAATGGATCCAGCAGTGTGAGTTTGGGCACAAACCTCCAGATGTAAACCCGTGAATCATGTATCATGGCTGGACCAAGGATCATGCTCCACTGACCAGTTCTCAGAAGGTTTAATGGAACCTTTCCCAGTGGCGGCCTCGCTTGATTTGATACTTTATCTTCATGGGAAATTATATTAGTCCTCAGGCTGAAACATCTGATTCTTTTCATCGATATTTGATTTTTTCGTTTTTTTAAAGTGAAATTCATACAGTCCAAGTTATGTATCTGAGGAACACGGTACCAATATTTGAGTTTGTCTTCATGTATCCGTAACGTGAACACATTTCTCTTCAATCTGAAGGCAGGCTCTCGTCGTCTCTATACACGACCAGCAAAATCCACGTTGCTCTGTATGTGTAAATATCGTTTCCCTACGGATCTTTCTTCTCATTTCTGTGAGCAGTACTTTGACCTTATGCTTACTCCTCCACCGACGGGGTGTGATTGACGATCGTTAACGATTCTTGACCGTTGGAGAAGGTGAGTGTGCGTTTGAGTTGTCTCCGAAGCCAGTAATGATTCCAGATAAGGTACAGTGGTATGCCCAAGCAAACCCAGCCGTTGCTGGAGGTTGCAAGGAACACATGTGATAAGTCGCCCTGGTCAGGTCGTGCAGGCCAGGCCAGACGACGCCATCGCTCTCGCGAACGTGTCACTCGCAGAAGAGCCTAACCAAACACCGGCCAGGACCTCTGCCGCTACACAGCCACAGGCACTTGAATTCACGAGGGCGAACAGTTAACCGTGCGTCCAGTGTGGAGGCGCTGGAGTGGCGACTGCGGCCCCAGAATGGAAATTGAAGGTACTCGGCACCAGATGCTGCTGAGGCCGGCCCAGTCTGGGTGAAGGTGCCTCATTGTATATGTCGAACACAAACAGGACGACACATCTGTTACTGCTGCTTTGTTACCAGTAAATGGTCACGCTACTGTTGCACCTAAGGTCACTTGCTTGCTCTTTCCGGTCATGATTCCTGCCACCTGTATACCCTTCACCTCGACTAACCCACTTTACTTCCTCAGGCCTTATAGATTTGACCTAGGCTGACCCGACTGACCCAATCTGCCTCTAAAAGTCGTATATCATTTTTGATCCTATATTTGAGTTTGAATACTTCAGGGCCATGTCCAGGAGGAGTCACATATCTATGCTTGCTGCTCCTGCAGAAGACAAGAAGGTGAAGCGTTTCTGCTGCCGTGTTCCAGAAGGTAGCCAAGTGTTCCCAGTGCTGTGTTCCAGAAGGAGCTGCTGTCAACAATTTACCCATTACTGGTGAACGTAAGAATAACATTAAAAGTTATGAACAGAGATGTTCTTATGAAGATATAAAGGTTTCTACGAATTTGTGACCTAAACCTAGGTATGGTATATTTAGCAGATTCAGAAGTTTCTTCTGACATACTTCAACAACTTCAAGTGTTTCCGTTGCCATGTTCCACCAGAGGCCAAGTGGTGTTGTTGTTATGTTCCAGCAGAACTCGAGTGTATTCAGAGTTCTCTGGGTGATACTTGCGAGGACTCACTCGACTAGCGAGGTAGCGACGGGAGGTTGTCGCACCAGCGCTGTCACGGACCAGTAGCGTAAATTGACCATAATGTACAGAATAACGTTACATTCCGTCTCACTTAATTCCAATGTGCCATTCACCCTTGGCCCAGGGCCAGGTCTGGTGGCCGGCTGCCTCTCCGTCTCTTGACCGAGGAACCAAGTGTTGGATTGCCATTATCCGTTTCACAAGTTAACGACTGATCTATTCCAGCAGTGCGACGACGATTAACTATCCAGGTTTTATCGCTGGTGGAGAAAGTAGTCATCCTTTAGAGGTACGGTTAAAAGCCACTTTATTCGTCTTGGACGCAGGCATCGTCGTGTCTTGCAGCTTCGGCGTTCAGTACCTACGACGTAGGTGTGTGGCGCATCAGTTGGTACCTTTGACGTAGGTGTGTGGCGCGTCGGTTGGTACCTACGACGGAGGTGTGTGGCGCATCAGTTGGTACCTTAAACGTAGGTGTGTGGCGCGTCGGTTGGTACCTACGACGGAGGTGTGTGGCGCGTTGGTTGGTACCTTTGACGTTGGTGTGTGGCGCGTTGGTTGGTACCTACGACGGAGGTGTTTGGCGCGTTGGTTGGTACCTTTGACGTTGGTGTGTGGCGCGTTGGTTGGTACCTACGACGGAGGTGTGTGGCGCATCGGTTGGTACCTACGACGGAGGTGTGTGGCGCATCAGTTGGTACCTACACGCGTCAGCACCGGGTGCCTTCGGCTGTAGCAGCGCACGGTGCACCGCGGAGACTTACTCGCTGGCGAGAAAGAGTTATAACGAAGCCATGTGAGCAGCGACCCTGGCCGCGGTTGGTGAAGTGTCTGACGAAGGGTGTTCCCACGGCCCTCCTGGCACCCAGGGTCACGCTACCGTGGCAGCTTAGGTCACTTGCTTGCTCTTTCCGTTCAGGATTCCTACTTGCACTGCTCTTCCCAGTAATGATTCCTGCCACCCGTATACACCCTTGACCTTAGCTGACCCACTTTACCTCCGAAGGTCGCATACCCTTGATCTGGGCGACTTCCTTTGACAGTCACATGTTCTTGACCTTGATTGACCCGGCCTGCCTCTGAAGATCGTGTATCTTTGACCTCGCCTGACCAACCTTCTTATGACAATCATATATTCTTTACCTCGATTGCCAGCCTGCCTCTGAGAGCCGTATATTCGTGACCTCTACTGACCTGCCTTTCCTCTGGCTGCCGCACATCCCTGACCTCGGCTGACCCAGGTTCAGATAGCCATGTATCCCTGACCTCGACTGACCCAGCCTGCTGTGACAGCCATATATTCCTGACCTCGACCAACCCAGCGTTCCCGTGACACTCGCTGTGACCCTTGTTCTTGGCTCACTGGTCATGTTCGTCTCCTCGTGTTATGCAGATGACCTCTGCTATTCCTGCTACATGTTCCCGCGGCCTCTCTGCCTCATCAGCGGATTTACCGGCGTTGCGTCCCTCCCGCTCTCGCTAGCCTTGTACTCCCGGAGTTAACTCGTACAACAGCTTAAAGATGTACTACGTCCTGGTGATCTGGGTCTGGAATGACTTGATCCTCGGGGGTCACGAGGTCCAGGGTCCTGGGCTGTCAACTCTGTTAAATACTGAAGTCTCACACACGAGACGAGGCCTTCTGCATCTTGAACGACGTGAGGCAAGTTAATGATCCACCGGCATCCCTCACCGCTTTGGAGACGAAGACGAACGACCTTGACCTCCTACCAGCAACCTTCCCCCACCCTTCCTCCATCTCTCCCCACAAGCCTCTGTGTATTGTCCCTCTCGCCCCATGAAACGTCAAATCCTTGGCATGCCTCTGGTGCCTGCCTGCCTCCCTCCCTCCCTCCATCAGCCGTCCACAGCAGCACGCTACTCCTGACTTGTGCTGTCTGCTGCTCGTTGTGAGTTGCATGAAACAGACATCAGTAGTCTTATGCAACACTTCCGGGGAACTCCAGAACACACCCTACAGCCTCTACCATTTCGGTAACCAATAGTGTGGTTGTTAGGTCTGGAGTCGCCCCTCCGCTCCCTGTGATCAGCGGTCTGTTTCCTCTTCATGTGTGCATCTGTCGTGGCAGGTCAGGACGAACCTCTTAACTTACGAAGAAGAAAATTCTTGTTGTCTACAGAAGGTTTACAGTAACTACATCCCAGAGAGAGTCGTGCGAAGGAACGATACGCAACACGATTGAAGATTGTCTCTCTTCCCATATGACTGATATAAAGGGGATTAGAATACAAAGGAGTGTTTGTACACGTGAAACTTATCTCCCTTGATTGTTCTAAAGTGGAAGATATGCAGAGTGTGAACTCGTCATGAAACAATGAGAGCGTACGTAACTCCCCTCGGTGACGTGGTATTAAGAAATTTACGAGTTTCTCGCCCGTCCATTTCCCAGTATTTTCCCATGGCATGAAATTAATCTTATCAGACGAGTGAGATCACGTAATGTATAAGGAACGAAGACATGAAGTTGCTCCTGTG
Source organism: Panulirus ornatus (assembly GCF_036320965.1). Taxonomy (NCBI): domain Eukaryota; kingdom Metazoa; phylum Arthropoda; class Malacostraca; order Decapoda; family Palinuridae; genus Panulirus; species Panulirus ornatus. Next base: position 22,310,049 of record NC_092229.1, on the reverse strand, counting down.
ATTCAAGACGTATGATGTGATCTGCTGAAAGACGCAGAGATAGAATTATAGCTCCTCATGTCGTTTGTCCTCCTGGGTTGGTGCCAGCATCCTCGCTTGATGTAGTAAATTAGGACATTGACACGAGAGATATACGTGCTTCATTACAGGGGAAAGCCTGTGTTCGCAGCATTATATTGTGTATTCTAGTTATTATGATGGATTCCACCCATAGATTATCTTGGTCAGTCTGGGCGCAAAGACAATTCAGCATGTATGGAAGACGTGCCGATGGGAGCCCGTGGTCATATCCCTGTGTCAACACTCACGTCCCGCTTGTGGTCAGCAGCAGTCAGTGGTCGGGGCAGGTGTAACATGCGTGCCCCTGGTTGTCGTCAGCCTCGGTGACCTGAGGAGTCCTCGAGTACCCGACTCACCACTGCACAGACAACACAACACTGGTGAGGCGGTCGACAACTCCCTCTTTACCTGACGGGGGTGACGTGATGATGATGAGCGAACACTTGCTCAGTTTATACAAAGGACTCATCCGTCTCTGTATGGAGTACTGCTCTCACATCTGGGGGAGGGAAGGGGGAGGATTTAACTCCGACTCCTTAATGGGCAAAGTTGAATCGTGAAAAGTCCAACTTATAAACTCGCTCAGACTGACTTGAAAACTCGACTCGCTTGCCTGGTTCACTTTCCCTCTTCTGTAAGTATTACTTTGGTTTTTGCTCTCGAAAGCTGGTTTCTTGTGCCCCCATTCCCCCAACCACACACACACACACACACACACACACACACACACACACACACACACACAAAGAAAAGGGAATGCTGAATCTTCCTGGGTACATCTTACACCACCTACCTACCAAGAGTCCCTCATCTCGCTGAACCTGTCCACCATCTCCGACCGACACCAGCAGCTCACACAGCTGTTTGGTAATTAACTGCTGACCCCCCCCCCCCTCGTCACAGAGACCTCCTCCCCACCAACGCCTCCCCCCCCGCTCTCGACCACCACCAACGCCCCCTCCCCTCCTCCCTCAAACCACCACACCATCACCACAGCGGACCGCCGACCGTCTCCACAATCGACTTGTACCAACCACAGCAGCTTGTATTGACGTATTTAAGAACAGTCGTACACCTACCATTGTGGATGTGGCAAACAATCTACGAACAATTACATAGCTAAGCAAGTAAACAGCACAGTTTTCTATCATTCATTATGGTATGTTATATAATGTATTACTGTAACTAGTCATCACCTCATGGTCAGTTAAGTGCATAATGTATAAACCATTGTATTTAGTATATATTTCCTGTATATCTGCTGCCACCCTGACCATCTAGATGTGTACCTCACTCAAGTACTTATTCAAAGCGCGGAACCCTCCAGCCTCACCTTGACCTTGAGTTCTCTCTACTAGTTTTGGTATGACCTCCCAGCTCTATAATACTTTTGATACCTCAACTGTGTGTATCCAACCGAATGGTTACCTGAGACAGTAAACGGTGATTTGTATATTTACACACACACACACACACACACACGAACGGAAGAGAGAAGTTCTAATTTGTTCCCGAGACCAGAAGAGAAGACCAACGATAAAGGTATTGATAAAATTTCGGGCCATCGAGAGAGTCTTGTCTAGCGACCAGCTCTCTCGCTCCGTCGACCCCACAGTCTAACCGACCGAGGTGAAACCTATCAGCGCACGGGAATACCGCCCCTCTGATGAAGGAGACTAAGGCTCTACTGGTCGAAGGATCACCAAGGGTCGAAGACTTTGGTGAGTAATTGGGGTAGTCCAAATATTGGCCTGGCCAGAGGTTAATACGTGATCAGACTGGGCAAGTGTGTCCCCTATGGTGCGTGTCGGGCAGCCGGCCAGGCTGCCGCTGTGTGGGTGAGGCATGGCAGTGCTGAGGCCATACAAGCACGGCACTGAGGCCACACATGCACGACTGAGGCCATACAAGCACGGCTGTATGAGGCATGGGGACCATGGCTATGATGAAGCTATGTAAGCACGGCTGTGGTAAGGCCATGCAAGAACGGTTGCGGTGAGGCATTATTAGCACGGCTATGGTGAGGCCATGTAAGAACGGCTTTGTTAAGGCCATGCGAGCTCGGCTGTTTTGAGGAACTGTAAGCACGGCGTTGGAGAGGCCATGTAAGAGTGTCTGTGGTGAGGGGGAAACACAGGTTGTTCTGTATACAGGTGAAACATAAGTTTTTGTTGATACAAGTGAAGCATAGGCTGTTGTATATACAGGTGAAGCACAGGTTGCTCACACAGGTGAAGCACGGATCGTTTATATATGGGAAGCACACGTTGTTATATATATATATATATATATATATACAGGTGACGAAGCATGGGCTGTTGTTTATACAGGTGAAGCACAAGTTGTTGTTTATGCAGAGGAACAACAAGTTGTTGTTGTTGTTGTTGTTGTTGTTGTTGTTCATACAGGTGAAGCACAATTTGTTGTTTATACTGGTGAAGCATAGGCTGTTGTTTATACTGGTGAAGCATAGGCTGTTGTTTATACTGGTGAAGCATAGGCTGTTGTTTATACAAGTAAAGCTCAGGTTTTATATGACAAAGAAATCTAGTGGTAATGCAGGTGAAGTAAGGTGTCGAGAGAGGAAGGTGCGGTAATATATTGACACTGGAATAACAACGTGCCGCTACGGGTGGAGCACTGACGTGTTGATACAAAGGAGCAGCCACTGGTGTAGTGAAGCGTGTGAAGTAGTGATACACTGGTGACATGAGGCTGTGAAGTTACTTGAGGCGTTGTTATATGTGTAGAGATGAGGTAGATGACAGTATCTGGAGACTGACGTTGGACGATAGAGACATGAAACACTAAGATTGTTCAGACTGTGTTGAGAGGGACGAACTCTTTGATATAGTCAGAGACTTTTCAGATTAATGAAGCAGAGATGTGTTTAAGTCTTCAGGGTAAATGAAGCACTGATGATCTGAGACTTAAGTTGAATGAAAGACCAGTGGGTTGAGATTTGTGAATTTACAACACTGGTGTGTGTATGATGAAGCACTCATACGCTGACAACTGCTAAGGTTGCTGAAACATACACATACTGAGGTTCTGTTAAAATGAAGCTGTGATATACAGACTTGTAAAAGCATATCACGGCGTAAACCGTTAAGTGATTAACGCCGATGAAACATTCGTGTGCTGAGACTACGTAATGATGACTAAAGTTGAGAAGTGTTGAGGCTCTCATTTGGATAATGGATCAGCGGGTGAAAGAGAACAGCCTTTAAGTCTAGTTAATGTATGTGAACCATACAGCCTTGTACAGGTAAACCACAGACCGACAAGAGGGAGTAATACGATTGATCTTATCTTACGCATGGCATGGCACTATGTTCATATGTACATGTTACAAATCTACGCCAGATCATTGTATCATAGAAATCACTAAAGAGTATAACATGGAAGTGAATGAGCATGAACGTGATACAGTAACTGATAACAACAATAGGTTAAGTAATATATATTCCAACCTCGACAGATCGACAGGGAAAAGGTAATTGAGGGGATTTAAAACAATTTGAAATAAGATCTTTAGGAACAGTGACCTTGTGAGAAACACAGAAATAGACTGAGAAAGTCGGTCAAATAATCATGGAGCAAACCAACTGAGCGAAAGAATATATGTACAAATGGAAAATATGTCGAGAGAAACTGTTGGTGAATAGAAAAGGGCACGGAAAAAATAGGAAAAAGATGAGGACGAATGAAGCAAAAAATAAAAGAATTGGGTTATTAAATAGAAAATGCAGATATAGAAATAATGAAATTCCCAAGAAGGAAACAAGAAACATGATGAAGAACAAGTTATATAAAACATGGAGATAAATCCAGAGTTACTACTAACGTACAAGAACAAGAAAACATTAGACTAGTCACGTTATGAAGGTGATCACGGGAATGTCCCCAAGGAAACGTACAAGATGTTAACAATACATATCTGTTTTCAAATCAAAATGTGCGAAGAAATTGCAAGATGAACAGGTTAGCCAATATGATTGTTATGTGTTCATAGATTTTGATGTGTCGGATGATAAGATAATCAGAGCGACTAATCTGCTCAGAGGAAATTCAGCTCTTGAGCCAGACGGAATCCCGGCCATATTCCTCGAAAAGACAAAAGCAGGAATAGCGAAACCAATGATGTTGACATTGAGGCAAAGTCTGGATGAAGAGCAAAACTGCAGACATCCACAAAGTTATGTATGTACCACCAGTACACATAGGAGGGTCTAAGCTTTTACCTGAACAATGCAGACCAGTAAGCTTGACCTCGTATGTGATAAGAGTCTTTGAAGGAGTGATAGAAGAACATATGTTGGGCTTTCTAATCAAGTGTTGCTGCATACACGAGGGTCAGGATGGATTTAGGCTAGGAAAATGTACGCCGACGCAATTATTAGCTCACTACAATGACTTCAATTAAAGTTTAATCCAAGGAAAAAGAATGGCTACTGTTTTTCTTGATTTTGTTGTATCATTTGGCAAAGTAGACCAAAGGATTTTGCTTGAGAAAGTGACTAAACACATTGAGGGTAAGATAGGAAGATGGAGAAATGAGTACCTAACTGACAAAAAGTTCAGAGTGGTAGTGAACAGAACCATGTGTGAGGAGGATGTCCTGTCTGGGGTACCACAGGGAACGGTGTTAGCCCCAGTGCTGTATGTAATGATGATACCAGACTTCGATAGTGAGGTACAGAAAAACATAGTAAGGAGGTTTGCTGATGATACCAGAGCAAAGTAATTGGATCAGGTATTGATCAAGACAAAATGGAAAAAGAGTTTACAATTTACGAATCGGCAGAAGTGAACCTGATGGAATATAGTAGAGGTACGTTTGAGCAAATAATTTGTTGGAAGAGTACATAAGTGTTTCTACATAAAGGCCCAACAGAAAAAGTAATAGAAAGTGAAAGAAGTGTTAAATATTTGCATGTCATCATAAATGGTAAACTAGACTTTAAAACATATATTGAAAAGATAACATTATCAAGCGATGAAAACTTTCACTACGAGAGAGACAGACTTATCAATGTGAATGTTTCCTGTATGTGAATGCAAGTCGTATGGTCGCAAATGTAACAAATGAAGACATTAGGGAGAATTCAGAAGTACTTCATGAGCAAAATCGAAGGAATATGACGTGTGAACTGCCGTGAAAGACTGAAAGAACCACAACTATGAAGCTGATAAAGAAGAAAGCTGTATTATATCTGCTCTTGGTAACCAGTTGAAGAAAGGAGAATACATCGGTGAAAATCCTGCGTCAATAAAGATAGTTATTAAGTCTTCAAGAATACAAGGAACATACTTGAAATAACTCAGGCATAAATGTATGACGACCCAACCAGGCAGCTAGAACGACCATTCAGTACACCACCACCTGGGGAGAAATTACACATATGCATGCAACATGACGACCTCATCAAGTAGGGCGTGTGGTGTGGCGAGAGCTTGGTGCCAGCACTGTTACCATGGCTGGATATTGTCGTAGGTACTCTCTCTTTCTCTCTCTCTCTCTCTCTCTCTCTCTCTCTCTCTCTCTCTCTCTCTCTCTCTCTCTCTCTCTCTCTCTCTCATATATATATATATATATATATATATATATATATATATATATATATATATATATATATATATATATATATATATGTATATATATATATTTACGTGTGTATGTGTGCGTGTGTGTGTTAAGTACTCACACACACACACACACACACACACACACACACACACACACACACACAGCGTATAGACTTACGAGTACACACACGGTCACCATATCAACATTTCCTTGTGCCAGACACAGTATCTACCGAGAGCAACAAACACATGTGCATACACACACACACACACACACACACACACACACACACTGGTCATGTAACATTAGACTGGCACGAATTAATGACCATACTGGCTGGCCTGTGCCTGGCTGTTTATGGCCGAACCCCAGGCGGTGCTGGGTGGGTCGGTGCCACCAGCCAAGTGCTCCTTTCAGCGCTCCTCTCTCGCTACATCCGCACCACCACATCTACTCATTAATGATCCCGCTGAGAAACGTATTCTCACTTTTTTTTTTCATATATTACCATTATCATCTTCCCTATCCAGTAATCACTTTGTTTTCTTTATATAGTCTTTACGTTCGTCATCTTTTCTCTTTGACATTTTTAAATCTTTATTCGTCTCATGATTCGTTGTTTCATTCCACTTCTCGCTCATGTTCGTACCTTTACGAAGGAATTGTTATTTCTCAGGTTTCATCGCCGCCTGCGACAGGCATATCATTTCGGTCATTCCCCTGCAACGCTCACAGTCTCTTCCGTCTTATGATTTTGTTACTGTGGCGTCCGATATGCGACACCTGACCTCATTGTTGGGGTCCGTCAGTTTACCATCCTCACTCTCCTCCCTGTCATCTGATGCTCCATCACTGCTCCAGCTCTGACATATTCATAACAACCTCCCAATAGTTACGCCCTCGACACTCCCAAACACCAGCATCTTCAACACAACTCCAACACTAGCACCACCGTCGTAAATGCTCATACTCCTAGTACTCTCTACGTCTCCCCAACATTTACATTTCCAACTTACATTATTCCGCGTGTCATATCTCAGGCGCTCTCGACATTAGCATATTCACGATCCTCTGTATCAATATCTCCAACACTACTCCAACACTCACATATCTAACACCACCGACCACGTCTCCACCACTCCTCCACCATGTCTGTAACATTTCCTTTATCATTTACAACATTGTTGCAACGGCCTTGTCTCCATCCATTCCGCACTTGATGCTATGTTCTCCAACGCTGTCAATACCCGTATCTCCAACACTCCACCAACACTCACACCCCCGTTAGTCCCCATCGCTGGTGTTGCTCGCACTCTCCATACCTCATATCTCCCTCATATCCAGTAATTCTCCATCACTCCATGGTCAGCTTCTCCAACAGTCCTCCACGACACATACACTTGAGTTAGCCTGACACACCACCGTGTAACCTGTCACATGTCTTCACTCAGAGCTTCTCCCCAGTCTCCCACACCAGCTCTTCCAACACTACTACACCCAGACTCCAGCAACACCAGTACTGTATCACCTCCACTCCACCACCAACCCCAGCACTCCACGGGTATACCCCATGACCTCTGGCCGTTGGCCAACGCCATTTTCTCCCACACTCCACCACCACCACCACCACCACACTCCACCACCACCACCACCACTTACTCTCCCAGACCTTCATCCCTGGAACGCCACCAGTCTTTCCAGCACTTCTCCCCCAGAACAAGTAATAAGCTACAGAATGTAAAAATTTCCCTGGGACCAGCAATGGCAGGGGAGAGGAGGGGGGGATTATGTCTAATTTGTTGGCCACCGACAATGGTGGGGGGGAGGGGGAGTGGGCTAGGGGTTGAGGAGGAGGTGGGGCCGCTTCTGGGGTTCTCAGTCTCGAGCATTTACCGATACTGTCTCCATTGCTCCCAATAATGTTGCTGGAGCTGATGTAAGGCACGTGGGCCTGTAGTGTGAAGTGCATTTATTTTTTCTTTATCTCCGTTACATTAGACAACGTCCAGTCATTCGGCGCTTTCCCTTCCTGCAAAGATTGGTTGAAATTTTTGGCGATCAGAGAAGCTATTTGCCGGCCAACTTATTTCATTATGTTTGGGTATATATCGTCTGGACCATGTGACATGTTAGGATTTAGTGTGTCCAGATATGTAAGTACTTCATGGCATTCCGCATGTTTTATGTGTCGTGCCCAGAGACACAGATTGTGCCTCTGATACGTTACACGAATAATGAACACACAATCATGATACTTGTTGAGAAAGGAAGCCACATTATTGTTGGTTATGGTACGATTATAATCAACCATCAGTGTCCTTGATGTTCCTCTTGCTTACGACGTATATCAAACATTGTTTAGGTTTTTCTTCATATTATCAAACGTGGGATATTTTTTGTGATTTCTGATTTTCTTCTTACATTTCCTATGTAATCTTATTTATATTTCAAGGTTCTATATTGTTGCCCCTTGATCCACATTTCCTGTTAAGCTTGTTTGTTTGTTTACGTTTGATTATAACACTGATATATAGAGTCGTTTATTATGTCTCCTTTTCATCCTTCTAGAGACGTTGAACTCCCTCAAGAGGACCAATTGTATTCCTGAAGTTTATCTCCATATATTCAACTGTGTCCACGCCTGATAGCTTGAGCCAATGTACGTTAGCATAGTCGTGGCGCAAATCTGTCAAAGTCTCCTAATTTAAAGTTGGGTATCATCATGCTGTTTTCTGTGAAATCGACTTTACATTGTACAGTGAATGTGATCCCTGTTCCTTAGCTTTCCAGCGACCAACAGAGGTTTTGATTAAGGCTCTGTTTGTTTCCATTACTAAATCTAAAGTATTATTACCTCTTGTAGAGACGTGAATGATTTGATTTGTTAATTAGTCTTCATATAACACTTAGTGTCTGCCCTGCTCTCCTCTACAGAGGTCTCAGTTGATGCTGAGGTTGCTAAGATTCCCTACAAATATTGCGTCTCTGTTATTAACTACGGATTTAACCTCATCAAACGAACCTTCATTTTATTCACAATATTCAAAGGGCCTTCTGCACGAGCCCCAGAACAATTTTAAACATCTTATCTATGGACAGTCCATTTTCTATTGAGTCTTCCTGTAGTTCGTTTTCTAAGTTGGATAAAAAGCCACCACCATATGTACGTAGTCTTTCTTTAAAGAAAACGTAATACCTTGGATTGCTGTGGCGTTTTCCATTTTCACCGTAATATCTGGCTTATCTGACAGCATATAATGTCAGTGGATCGCGTTTTAGGTTTATACTTTTGGCATTGGTGTAAAAATCAGTGAATGTTCCGCTCTGATTGGCAAGATGAGTGTTTTTCAAACCTTTGTGGTCTGATCCCCGGGTGGCAGCAGGCTGTGAGTGGTCCTGGGCTGGCAGCAGGCTGTGAGTGGTCCTGGGATGGCAGCAGGCTGTGAGTGGTCCTGGGATGGCAGCAGGCTGTGAGTGGTCCTGGGATGGCAGCAGACTGTGAGTGGTCCTGGGATGGCAGCAGACTGTGAGTGGTCCTGGGATGGCAGCAGGCTGTGAGTGGTCCTGGGATGGCAGCAGGCTGTGAGTGGTCCTGGGATGGCAGCAGACTGTGAGTGGTCCTGGGATGGCAGCAGACTGTGAGTGGTCCTGGGATGGCAGCAGGCTGTGAGTGGTCCTGGGATGGCAGCAGGCTGTGAGTGGTCCTGGGATGGCAGCAGACTGTGAGTGGTCCTGGGATGGCAGCAGACTGTGAGTGGTCCTGGGATGGCAGCAGGCTGTGAGTGGTCCTGGGATGGCAGCAGGCTGTGAGTGGTCCTGGGATGGCAGCAAGCTGTGAGTGGTCCTGGGATGGCAGCAGGCTGTGAGTGGTCCTGGGATGGCAGCAGGCTGTGAGTGGTCCTGGGATGGCAGCAGGCTGTGAGTGGTCCTGGGATGGCAGCAGGCTGTGAGTGGTCCTGAGGTTACAGCAGGCTATGAGTGGTCCTGAGTGGTGGCAGCGGGCTGAGTGTTCGTAGGGTGAGGCTGGGGCAGCAGGTAGTGAGTACACGCCCACAGTGAAGCTACGTCACAAGGTGCGCAAGTCGTCGTCGTTGTTGTGAAGCGATGATGTAAATCACTGGTCGCTCCCGTGACGTGCTGGGACGCTAACCTCCTGACCACGGTGAGGCAGGAATCGTTGTGCGTCATGTATGGTGATGGAAAGTGTAGTACATATAAAACACTGAGGGAGATGAGAATATGTTTCATAAATATGGTCCTTATCTACAAATCCTGCAGCAGCTCGGCCCTCCTGCCTGACACCCGTCTTTAGTAAGTGACATCCATTTACATTTCTTTACAAGGGAAGACCTCCTGTAGCAAGGGCGGTGGCACGGCATAACAAGAGCTTGCAAAGGAAATGGTGTGAATGCAAGACAGTAATAATGATTTCGTTGGGAATATAGTATTGTTTGTACCTCCTGTTGCTGGCTAGCCTCCTCTCTCAGCACCAGGAGTGAAGGCAGTATGCGAAAGTTTTATGTGGATGATATTTACCTCAGATATCAGCAGGAAACATTTTCCTGATGGAAGACAAGTTAGAGCAAGCATCTGCAGTGATTATCCTTGTGGTAAAACCACACTTCAGTTCTTGCGGTAGTTGCCCAGGCGCCACATCAGGAGTGGAGTCCTCCCGTCCTAAACTTAAAGTATTAAAGTGGTGCTCGGAACCATTTTGCACCTCCCATAGTAGGATTGTTGGTCTTTCTTTCTGTCTCACTGAAACCAAGCTGTCGGCTGGTCTCACCATCTTCTGCCCTACATGCACCAAGCATGTTCTCTGCCCTACATGCACCAAACACACGTTCTACATATTTTTGAGATTTTTTTGTTCACGTTAGTTTTCTTCCCCATTTTCTTTTTAATTCAGTACACCTTAAGGCATAACATCTGTAGTCCAACAAACGTTTGGCCCCTGGTCCACAGGCATCTTGGGGTGCTAAGAATCTCCGGTTCCCCGCCTGTCTCTGGTGCCAACGAGAGAGAGGAGGTGTCACGCAGTGGCAATAACTGCCCCTCCCACGACTCTTGCTCCTCCAGTAAACTTTACTAACATTTGTGGTCTTTCCAGTAACCTCTCCTCAAACATCTGACTAGTACTTATCCTGGAGACCCAACTGACACTCACACTTACTCTACCACTTACACATCTTAACAATAATCTTCTCTTACGATTCCATTTCAATACTAGCGCACCTGTTGCGTGCCTCTCTGGCTTTCAGTTTCCATACTTTGAGGTCATCTGTTTTACGATTTCTTTCAATTACGAATATTTTTCATTGTTCGTCAACTCCTCCCCTAACTCTATAGTTATCTAACTCTCTCCAACTGTTTGAATTCCTGCTGTGAGGCTGAGACGTTTTCTTATCCTCAAGCTGAGGTCTTCTTGGGAGACTTCGTTACGCACGATAATGATTAAATTTCTCCCCTGCAAATAGTGTAGGGTCGAAGCCCTTATGTTTTCCATTTTCAATTATCAAGGGCTAATTTTTACCCGCTCTACCCATATTCCAGACTTTCATGATCACTTTCATAAAATTTTGGATCTGTTTTCCTCCTCTGGTCCTTCTGGCTGTAACACTGCAATCTCCCTCCTCCCTCACAGTTGGGTCACCTGACCACACTCACAGATGTATCTTTATTATCCGCATCTCCTCCACCAGCGGCCATATCAGACGTAGGTGTAGATGATTTACTAGTCATGACCGGACTGACTTGGGAATATTCTGTCTTGACTTGTAGATTACTGTCTCTCTTATGCTGATGTTTTTGTCCTTGCTGAACGCATAGCAGAGGTTTTGTTGCAGAAATAGAAGTATGTATCGTCATATATCTTCATATATCCTCCAAAACTATCTCCGCCAATCTGTTCTTCACCCATGGCTATTTTCAAACCATACAGGTGAGGGACCTGGAAAATTGGAACTGGAAAAACTTCCCATTCTCAGCTTTCATCTCTGCCCGTAATCGTTACAAGTTTGTTCGCCGTGAGACGAAGCGTTTGAAATCGAAAGAAAATGCGATGACTTCCTACTTTATCCACCAGTAGGTCTTTCTGGTCTTTACCCGAAGCGTCTGAAACAGCCTCTGTTGTACTACCTCTCCTCGCTACTCCGTTCTCACCATACTACAGATGTCTCTCCCATTGACAAAGCAGCTCCCTTGGTTGTCATTTCTCCTCTAACTCCGCCTCATGTGATTATATTTCCCTCGTCAGTTGCTGATGCTCCTCACACTAACCCTGTGCTCCACCTTATAAAATGATTTCCTATAGTCCAGAAAGGACTTTCCTTCTCAGGACACAGTCCCGGCGCATACATCCTCATGTTTCGGAGTGTGCTTCTGAATTTGCCCCTGCGCTTTCTTGTCTGTCCCACGTCTGTTTACAAGCCGAACTTTTTCTAGTTGGAAACATGCAGGAAGCGTGCATTGATGCGGCCTATCCCACAGAAGGACGACCGTTCTAACATTTCCAATTGTCTTCCTCTTTCTTTGATGACCATTATTCCCAAAGCCTTTGAACCTCTCTTCCATTCCTGTTTCCTTATGTATCGTGAATCTATCATTCTGCTCTCTTATCATCAATATACTTTTCCCAAGGCCAAACATACCGTTGTTAGCCTCTCCTATCTTACTTTTGAGTGGTCATCATCTTTCAGAAACATTTGGAGAAGTCTGTTCCATGATATATCAAAAACTTTTTTCATAATGTCTAATCTCCAGTTTCCCTCTTTTGACTTCCGTCCCTCACTTTGTTCCCTCGCTAGGTGATCTGTGTGCTTTGATTGCTCATGGATCAGCCTCTCCTTTTCCCGTCAGCAGCGGGGTCCTTCAGACTCTCTTCTGTCTCCTGTTGTTCTACTTTTTCCTTTTACCAGATGTTTTTTTACTGTAACAGGTAAGCGGATGCACTCTCACGCTCACGACTCAACCTCAGCATTTCTCCAATTCTGACAAATCCGCTCCAGCTTTTCTGGTTCGCTCTGCGGCTCTCCTCTGCACAACATTCTGTACAGACTCAGACAGGATGCCACATTGCGGTAGACGTAACCTGGTTAAGTTTGATTCCTCTACAACCCAGTTTCTGCCCATCTGTCTCCCTACAAGTCCTCACAACGTTTCCATTTCCTTATGACGGCTCTGTAACGCCACGACTCCATACAGTTAAGATAATTGCTATCACCGTATTTTCTAAGTTGTCTTGAAAATCCCTCATGACACAGATAAGTGTGTCTTGAAGAAAATGAGAATCCTGTTCAGATGTCGTAAATTATTATTATATTTTCTACCAACTGCACCGATCATACAAAGGACTGATATGTCCTTGTTCCAGGCATGGTTCTCGAAAGGATTGGTCAGTCCTCGTTTGTGGTATTGCTCTCTCATCTGGGAAGGTTCTATATATACCTACCTCCTATAAACAGTCGAGTTCAAACCAATCTGACTTATCAACTTTCCCGGTCTGACCTTTCCACTAAACCCACGTGACTCACTCTACCCTCCTACACTGTGGTGTCCAGATGGCAGCTTGGTTGTCCCCGCCCTCAGCTGGACCATGTTGTGAGACGTGTTTGTCTCCCTGCACTGCCAAGCGTCATAACTTTGTCCCTCCTCATATACTTCGTAACAACCATGACGAACTGCCCCTTTATCATATGGCAGATTTTTGCACTTTCTCTTAAACTCTCAAAATGTTTTTTCCCTTCTTATTTCTCTCTGACCTTTAACCCTTCTATATATATTCTAATTAAGGTCCAGCTTCGCAGTGAGCTAGCGTTCGTGACTCCAGCCTCCAACATAGAAAAAATAAAGAAAAATATATAAACAGAAATCCATGGTACGAGCCAGGAGGGTCCCACGCCAGCGTTGTGTGGCACACGATGAACTACCTCCAGCCACACACCACACTGTGCACCACCTCCAGCCACACACCACACTGTGCACCACCTCCAGCCACACACCTCACTGTGCACAACCTCCAGCCACACACCACACTTTGCACCACCTCCAGCCACACACCACACTTTGCACCACCTCCAGCCACACACCTCGCTGTGTACCACCTCCAGCCACACACCACACTGTGCACCACCTCCAGCCACACACCACACTGTGCACCACCTCCAGCCACACACCACACTTTGCACCACCTCCAGCCACACACCTCACTGTGCACCACCTCCAGCCACACCACACTGTGCACCACCTCCAGCCACACACCTCACTGTGCACCACCTCCAGCCACACACCACACTGTGCACCACCTCCAGCCACACACCTCACTGTGCACCACCTCCAGCCACACACCACACTTTGCACCACCTCCAGCCACACACCTCGCTGTGTACCACCTCCAGCCACACACCACACTGTGCACCACCTCCAGCCACACACCACAATGTGCACCACCTCCACCCACACACCACACTGTGCACCACCTCCAGCCACACACCACACTGTGCACCACCTCCAGCCACACACCACACTGTGCACCACCTCCAGCCACACACCACAATGTGCACCACCTCCACCCACACAGCTCACTGTGCACCACCTCCAGCCACACACCACACTGTGCGCCACCTCCAGCTACACACCTCACTGTGCACCACCTCCAGCCATACACCTCACTGTGCACCACCTCCAGCCACACACCACACTGTGCACCACCTCCAGCCACACACCACACTGTGCACGACCTCCAGCCACACACCTCACTGTGCACCACCTCCACCCACACACCTCACTGTGCACCACCTCCATTCACACACCACACTGTGCACCACCTCCAGCCACACACCTCACTGTGCACCACCTCCAGCCACACACCACACTGTGCACCACCTCCAGCCACATACCTCACTGTGCACCACCTCCACCCACACACCTCACTGTGCACCACCTCCATTCACACACCACACTGTGCACCACCTCCAGCCACACACCACACTGTGCACCACCTCCATTCACACACCACACTGTGCACCACCTCCATTCACACACCACACTGTGCACCACCTTCACCCACACACCACTGTGCACCACCTCCATTCACACACCACACTGTGCACCACCTCCATTCACACACCACACTGTGCACCACCTCCATCACACACCACACTGTGCACCACCTCCAGCCACACACCTCACTGTGCACCACCTCCATTCACACACCACACTGTGCACCACCTCCATTTACACACCACACTGTGCACCACCTCCAGCCACATACCTCACTGTGCACCACCTCCAGTCACACACCACACTGTGCACCACCTCCAGCCTCACACCTCTGTGCACCACCTCCAGCCACACACCTCACTGTGCACCACCTCCAGCCACATACCTCACTGTGCACCACCTCCAGCCACACACCTCACTGTGCACCACCTCCATCACACACCACACTGTGCACCACCTCCAGCCACATACCTCACTGTGCACCACCTCCAGCCACACACCACACTGTGCACCACCTCCAGCCACACACCTCACTGTGCACCACCTCCAGCCACACACCTCACTGTGCACCACCTCCAGCCACACACCTCACTGTGCACCACCTCCAGCCACACACCTCACTGTGCACCACCTCCAGCCACACACCACACTGTGCACCACCTCCAGCCACACACCACACTGTGCACCACCTCCAGCCACACACCTCACTGTGCACCACCTCCAGCCACACACCTCACTGTGCACCACCTCCAGCCACACACCTCACTGTGCACCACCTCCAGCCACACACCACACTGTGCACCACCTCCAGCCACACACCACACTGTGCACCACCTCCATTCACACACCACACTGTGCACCACCTCCAGCCACACACCTCACTGTGCACCACCTCCAGCCACACACCTCACTGTGCACCACCTCCAGCCACACACCTCACTGTGCACCACCTCCAGCCACACACCACACTGTGCACCACCTCCAGCCACACACCTCACTGTGCACCACCTCCAGCCACACACCACACTGTGCACCACCTCCAGCCACACACCTCACTGTGCACCACCTCCAGCCACACACCTCACTGTGCACCACCTCCAGCCACACACCTCACTGTGCACCACCTCCAGCCACACACCTCACTGTGCACCACCTCCAGCCACACACCACACTGTGCACCACCTCCAGCCACATACCTCACTGTGCACCACCTCCAGCCACACACCACACTGTGCACCACCTCCAGCCACACACCACACTGTGCACCACCTCCAGCCACACACCTCACTGTGCACCACCTCCAGCCACACACCTCACTGTGCACCACCTCCAGCCACACACCTCACTGTGCACCACCTCCAGCCACACACCACACTGTGCACCACCTCCAGCCACATACCTCACTGTGCACCACCTCCAGCCACACACCTCACTGTGCACCACCTCCAGCCACACACCTCACTGTGCACCACCTCCAGCCACACACCACACTGTGCACCACCTCCAGCCACACACCACACTGTGCACCACCTCCAGCCACACACCACACTGTGCACCACCTCCAGCCACACACCTCACTGTGCACCACCTCCAGCCACACACCTCACTGTGCACCACCTCCAGCCACACACCTCACTGTGCACCACCTCCAGCCACACACCTCACTGTGCACCACCTCCAGCCACACACCACACTGTGCACCACCTCCAGCCACACACCACACTGTGCACCACCTCCAGCCACACACCACACTGTGCACCACCTCCAGCCACACACCACACTGTGCACCACCTCCAGCCACACACCACACTGTGCACCACCTCCAGCCACACACCTCACTGTGCACCACCTCCAGCCACACACCTCACTGTGCACCACCTCCAGCCACACACCACACTGTGCACCACCTCCAGCCACACACCTCACTGTGCACCACCTCCAGCCACACACCTCACTGTGCACCACCTCCAGCCACACACCACACTGTGCACCACCTCCAGCCACACACCTCACTGTGCACCACCTCCAGCCACACACCTCACTGTGCACCACCTCCAGCCACACACCTCACTGTGCACCACCTCCAGCCACACACCACACTGTGCACCACCTCCAGCCACACACCTCACTGTGCACCACCTCCAGCCACACACCTCACTGTGCACCACCTCCAGCCACACACCTCACTGTGCACCACCTCCAGCCACACACCTCACTGTGCACCACCTCCAGCCACACACCTCACTGTGCACCACCTCCAGCCACACACCTCACTGTGCACCACCTCCAGCCACACACCACACTGTGCACCACCTCCAGCCACATACCTCACTGTGCACCACCTCCAGCCACACACCTCACTGTGCACCACCTCCAGCCACACACCACACTGTGCACCACCTCCAGCCACACACCTCACTGTGCACCACCTCCAGCCGCATACCTCACTGTGCACCACCTCCAGCCACACTGTGCACCACCTGCACCCACATACCTCACTGTGCACCACCTCCAGCCACACACCTCACTGTGCACCACCTCCATTCACACACCACACTGTGCACCACCTCCAGCCACACACCACACTGTGCACCACCTCCAGCCACACACCACACTGTGCACCACCTCCAGCCACACACCTCACTGTGCGCCACCTCCAGCCACACACCTCACTGTGCACCACCTCCAGCCACACACCTCACTGTGCACCACCTCCAGCCACACACCTCACTGTGCACCACCTTCAGCCACACACCACACTGTGCACCACCTCCATTCACACACCACACTGTGCACCACCTCCAGCCACATACCTCACTGTGCACCACCTCCAGCCACACACCTCACTGTGCACCACCTCCAGCCACACACTGTGCACCACTTCCAGCCACACACCACACTGTGCACCACCTCCAGCCACACACCACACTGTGCACCACCTCCAGCCACACACCTCACTGTGCGCCACCTCCAGCCACACACCTCACTGTGCACCACCTCCAGCCACACACCTCACTGTGCACCACCTCCAGCCACACACCTCACTGTGCACCACCTTCAGCCACACACCACACTGTGCACCACCTTCAGCCACACACCACACTGTGCACCACCTCCATTCACACACCACACTGTGCACCACCTCCAGCCACATACCTCACTGTGCACCACTTCCAGCCACACACCACACTGTGCACCACCTCCAGCCACACTGCGCACCATTATACAGGAGGGAACAGACTTTGTAAGTGAGGATCAGATCAACGTAAGGAAGGAGTGTGTGTTATCGTGAAGCCAATAGTGGAACATTGGAGGACGTTTTACTAAGACTTTATCATGCGATCATCCAGTTGTCCGCCGCTCTGATGGTGTGAAGTCCATTATCTTACCTCCCTCCCTCTCTCTCTCTCTCTCTCTCTCTCTCTCTCTCTCTCTCTCTCTCTCTCTCTCTCTCTCTATCTATCTATCTATCTATCTATCTCTGTCTGTCTGTCTGTCTGTCTCTCTGTCTATCTATTTATCTCTATCTGTCGACCCATCTGCCCACCTATCTCTCCAGCAGTCTCTATCCAGGTACTTGGTAGTCACCGACTAGGTACTGGTACTACCTCCCTCCCTGGGTACCAGGAGGGTCGGTAACTGCTGGCCCGTGAGCCAGCACTTCTGTGGACGTCGAGTTTTATTCCTCTCGCCCAGGTTGGTGTCATCCTTTGTGCCTTACTACACGTGGACAGCTGGCTTGGAGTCCACCAACATCCATCTCTCCGTCGTAAGTACGAACATGAAAAAGATTTCCCAGAAATGTTAGAAATGGCCCCAAGGAATTCTTGAAATATGTTAGACAAAATAAAGAACGTTAAAGATGTACTAGAACCTCCACCATGAAGCGAACATAGTATAGTGAATGAATGAAAACTGGTAATTGTCAGCACTGTACTGTATATGAGGAAGGAGATTTGTAATTTGCCTTAAATTGGCGCCCAGTTAGTCTCACGTTAGTCTTCGGTGAAGTAGTGGAAAAGATAATGGAACAAACTAGTGAAATGATGTCGAACAAACAGCATGGCTTCTGCAGGAAAAAAATTAAAAGAAAAATACTGCCAACAATTTAACTGGAACTTTTCAGTGCTATGTATAACAACTGAGACTGTAATGTACCCTCTGATGTGATATAACTAAAACTATCAAAAAGGCATTTGACAGCTCAGAGGAGGCAGCTTTGTGCATTCAGATCACATGCAACAGAGGACGAGCTGTTGGCGTGGATTAGCGACTGGTCTACCAACAGAAAGCGACGTGTAGTTTTAAGTGGCGAAGCCTGAGACCGGCTGAACGTGACGAGTGGGATGCCACAGGGATCATCCTTAGCCCCATTCTATTTTATTACGTACATTTATGATCATGACTCGGGTCTCGTATCCAAGCTCTCCAATTTTGTTGATGATGCAACACTAGGAGGTAGAGCAGTTTATGAACGAGACTGAGATAATTCGGTGAGATCTGGACAGACTAGTACAGTGGTCAGTTAGATAGCAGACGAAATATATGGATACCAAACACATCGATCACGTATTCGGTAATTCGTTATGTAAAGTAAATGAAAAGAAAGATTATGGAGTTGTTGTCTGTAACAATATGAAATATACCAAACAGTAAACAGCAGGAAATGGTTAAACAAAACATATGTCAGGTTTTATATGTATGAATATCGACTGCAAAATTCCTAAACAATTCTCATTTCTTTAAAGTTCTTAATAAATACACAGACGAGCAACAAAAGTGAATTCAGCTCTTGAGACATCTGCCGTATGACGACTCCCTAAGATTAAATTTCATTTCTCTTAAGAATCGTAGACATCGTGCAATACAAGTTTTCAAAACTTTTCATAAATTCGATAACTCTAATTGCGAAGACCATTTTGAAATTCAAGGGAATGGATGTGATGACAACTGGCTTGACAGTTAAAGCTAAAACATGCAATGATCAACAGGGGAAAACGTTTCTCTGTAGTAGATAGAAGGCGTTGAACCTTGCAATAAGTTAGTCAAACTTTGTAAGACATTTTTCATCAGGTTGGGGATCTTCTAAGTAAATAGAACACAAGGAAAAAGATATGTACGTTTACATTAATTTACTTTTCTTATAGAAGAGCCTACGAACACACTGTAGCGCAGTAAAGGGTGGAACATTGTAGCAAGATCAACTAGCAGGATTTTCCGTCTCATTGTGTCTGCTCACATTCCAAGCAGGTTCACCTCACAAGTGCTTGGTTGTTCTTCTGTTGTTTTTCCTGCCGGCTGTTGTTGGTGGAGGGAGTGCAGGATGGGGGGAGAACCTTCTCACTGATCTCTCCTTACCTCATCCTTCTACATCAGAAATAAGAATATAGAACATAACGGGTAACCTAAGCAGGGGCCGACGGGCCTTCTGTCATCTGTCATTCTCATACGAGTGTTCTGTCATCTGTCATTCCATTTATTTCTCTCTCTCTCTCTCTCTCTCTCTCTCTCTCTCTCTCTCTCTCTCTCTCTCTCTCTCTCTCTCTCTCTCTCTCTCTCTCTCTCTCCTGGAAATATTGTTTCGGAATGTGTTTATGAGGTTCACATGAGGATGGTATGATAACGGTGTTTTCAGCTGTTCTACAGACAGTTATCCGTGCCCCGCCTGCCATGGACGAGCATGATTCAGGCATCTGTACTCTTCAAAATATTGATAGTTTAAGCAGTACTGATGACGCCTGTTTGTGTGGGGTCACGTGGCTGGCCCGCTACCATTGCGGTGCTGGCCCAGGTGGTGTGGGTGACACGTGTTCATCAGGTTAAGTGCCAGTGAGGTGCTGCAGCACACGTCGGGACGCGACGTGAGGTGCTGCAGCCCCGCCTCTCTGCCCACAGTGGCTGGGGACGGGCGGGGAGGCACGACCAGCCTCCCAGGGGAGTCTGGCTGGGGTGGTGAGAACGGGGAGGAAGTGGTAAGCGAGGGGAGGACGGGCACTGGTGGGGGAGGAAGCGATCAAGGAAGGTGACCATAGGTGATGTGGTGAGGCAGACCAACCCTTCCTCACTGGTGTGTTCGGTAGGAAGTCTCCTGACCCATCTTACGATCCTGAACTGTGAGGGTAGTGCTGGATTTTACGTATGGGGACAGGGGAGAAAGAATACTTCCCACGTATTCCCTGCGTGTCGTAGAAGGCGACTAAAAGGGGAGGGAGCGGGGGGCTGGAAATCCTCCCCTCTCAATTTTTTTTTAATTTTCCAAAAGAGGGAACAGAGAAGGGGGCCAGGTGAGGATATTCCCTCAGTGGCCCAGTTCTCTGTTCTTAACGCTACCTCGCTAACGCGGGAAATGGCGAAGTTTGAAAAAAAAAAAAAAATATATATATATATATATATATATACAGAGAGAGAGAGAGAGAGAGAGAGAGAGAGAGAGAGAGAGAGAGAGAGAGAGAGACCCACATGCATGAAGAAAAAATCTTACACCAGTCCACCTGTACACACTTCACTCTTGTCTTCCATTTCAGACTATCCTCTCCCCTGCCCCACCTCCTCTACCTCTCCCCCGCCCCCCCTCCTCCCCCTTATAAAGAAGAGCTTATCATGTGCGATGAGAGGATATACAGCCATGATGGCAGGGCTAGCGTGTGGTGCTCACCGTTCTTCTTGTTTGCTGTTCCTCTCTGCTCCCTCCTACATTACATAGTAATCTATACTGGGTTCATCTGGGACTGACTTCAACCTTACATCAGGTTTTCTTTTTAAATATTCTCTACTTGTTCCACGCATATTTCTCACATCCTGGTAGTGTAGTGAACAGCTGTACGAACGTCCTGGCTGGACTCGCATATTCTCGTCAGATATAGTTTCGTCTGTTCCATGGTATTGCTACACGTTTGATAACTCGGTATGTTGCTCGTTGAGAGGCGTGCAGGCTCACTACGTTCTCCTTTATACCTTGAAGATTGCAGCGAGGCGCACATTGTCATGTACCTCCACGTCTCTCATGGCTGTACACTTCCAATTTCTTCAGCCATTCATGACAGCTGGCACGTTCCCTCCCCTCCGTCCTGCACCTCATGTCCGTCCGTCTGAATTCCCCGTCATGAGTTCATTTCTTTTCGTTTCGTTTGTGACCATAAGTGCGCCAGAGCAGTATCCAGTGTTGCTTCCTGTGTGTACAGTGAATGTCTTCATCAGTCGTTTTCCGTCTCTGGTGTAAGCTCCCGAGAGAGAGAGAGAGAGAGAGAGAGAGAGAGAGAGAGAGAGAGAGAGAGAGAGAGAGAGAGAGAGAGAGAGAGTGGAATGAATGGAGACAAGGAGGGAGGAACGGGTAATTAGAGAGATAAGGTTTTACATGAATGCACACATGCATAGATACATGCAAACATAGAAGGTATAGTGGTACAGAGCAAGATAGAGACGCACCAAGATAGTGACAGCAAGATAATGACGCAGCAAGATAGTGACACAGCAGGGTAGTGACACAGAACAAGATAGTGACACAAAGCAAGATAGTGACACAGAGCAAGATAGTGACACAGAGCAAGATAGTGACACAGAGCAAGATAGTGACACAGAGCATGATGGTGACACAGACCAACATAGTGACACAGAGCATGATAGTGACACAGACCAACTTAGTGACACAGAGCAAGATAGTGACACAGAGCAAGATAGTGACACAGAGCAACATAGTGACACAGAGCATGATAGTGACACAGAGCAACATAGTGACACAGAGCAACATAGTGACGCAGACCTACATAGTGACACAGAGCAACACAGTGACACAGAGCAACATAGTGACACAGACCAACATAGTGACCCAGACCAACATAGTGACACAGACCAACATAGTGACACAGACCAACATAGTGACACAGAGCATGATAGTGACACAGACCAACATAGTGACACAGAGCAATATAGTGACACAGACCAACATAGTGACACAGAGCAAGATAGTGACACAGAGCATGATAGTGACACAGACCAACATAGTGACACAGACCAACATAGTGACACAGACCAACATAGTGACACAGAGCATGATAGTGACACAGACCAACATAGTGACACAGAGCAATATAGTGACACAGACCAACATAGTGACACAGAGCAAGATAGTGACACAGAGCATGATAGTGACACAGACCAAAATAGTGACACAGAGCAAGATAGTGACACAGAGCAAGATAGTGACACAGAGCAAGATAGTGACACAGAGCATGATAGTGACACAGAGCAAGATAGTGACACAGAGCAAGATAGTGACACAGACCAACACAGTGACACAGAGCAAGATAGTGACACAGAGCAAGATAGTGACACAGAGCAAGATAGTGACACAGAGCAAGATAGAATGAGGAAGACAGAGACAAGCTGGGGTGCAGCAGCAGCAGCAGGGCAAGAGGCGGCTGGCCTCCACCCTGGACCTGGTGGAAAATACTCGATATATTTTTTCCCCTCTATCTCCAGGAGGACAAATCCGGGTGGAATTGGTGCTTCATCATGCACTCAGACGGGTAGCCAGGGCGCGGGATTGGGGCCAGGATTGGATGAGTTATCTGAATGGATTTTAGACACGATTATCAGTGTGATTGAATGGGTCACATAGGGCAAGATCTGGTGAATCTCATGTGGCAGGTTAGAAGGGGAGGACTCTACTTCCGTCAGCTCTGGACACGACTTTACATCATCTTGCGCCGATGTCGACCTTCCGTCCTCGTATACAGTAGACGTACAGAGGTGACTACATCGTCACCTGCAGTATGTGAACGGAGAGGGTAATGTCTGGTGAGAGGCTGTAGCGAAGAAATGCGGACGTTGTGTGGTCAAAACTAACGGAAATGGAAGATCCTCATGTGTCATACATAACGTCTTGTATTGATGAGTTTTGATGATCGGAAGCTGGAAACGCCTCTATCCACACACACACACAGGCCATGTCGGTGAAGTGCTTAACGTTACTGACCATGAGTCAGCAAGGGCCAACCCAGGGTCGAGCCCGCATGGGCTCGAATCCTAGGCACGGCAGTCGGCCCACACCCAACTCAGGCGTTCATCTTTCTCACGAAGATGGTTGATGAATGAGTACTTGGCTTAGGCTGGTGGTGTGTGTGTGTGTGTGTGATTGCTGTTTGTCTATAACGTGGAGTGAGTTGTACGTGAGTGTCAACCCCCCCCCCCCCATACAGTAGACACAGGAGTGGGTGAAGGGTGTCAGGTGACGTGATGAGTCAGACACAAGTACCACATCATTGTGGCGCGCGGGGGTTGATGTTGTCATCCGCCGCGAGGACTGCCTGTGTTGGTGGTGTGCGTCCGGCCATCTCCACTGTGGTGTGCAGGGTTGAGATCCTCCACGAGTGGGATGAGATTGATCTGGTTTGTGCGCTGTCAGCGGTGAGTTCATTGTGCCGCCCACGCTCATGCTGTGAGCGGTAGCACAGAAGGATTACTGAGGTCAAAGAGGGACTTTGTCAGACCCCAGGAGACAAATGTTCGTTATATAGATTGTTACACAGACGGGAGACGGTGCCCTCCCATGTTCTCCCGCCTGCCTCTCAGTCTTCTCTTTTCCTCATCCACTTCAGCAATGGCGGGCAATGTCCTCATCCCGCCTGGGTGAAGTTGACCTGAGCCTTGACCAGCTGGCACCAGGCGCCGGGACCCAGAGTGTGGCTCAGTTTTACCATATCGTGGTTTCCGTTCTGGTTATAAAGAGACCAAGGTCGTTACTGTAATTCATGTAATAAAACTCGACATTAGTTAATTGGATGGCTGCCCAGCGAGACATATGGGAGGACACACACACACACACACACACACACACACACACACACACACACACACTGACCATGAGTCGGTTTGGACCACCCGGGATCAGACTCGCATAGGTTCGAATCCTCTGCATCGTATTCGGCCCACACCCGACCCAGCTGTTCATCCTCCATTTGGGGCTGGTCGATAAATGGTTCAGAGGATTAGGCTGGTGTGTGTGTGTGTGTGTGTTGTGTGTGTGTGTGTGTGTGTGTGTATGTGTTTGAATATTCACAGGAGGAAAGGCATGTTACATTCCACAAGGTTAAGAGACGGGACGATACGAGTGTGAAACTCTCTCCTCGTAACTCGCACATAGGAATCACACACACACACACACACACACACACACACACAAAATGGCCACATTTCTCGCATACAGTTTCCACGAACTCGCATCTTGGTTTATTTACCCAAGAAAGTATTTCACTTGGTGATGGTCCTATACGTGAGGTTTGATGTGTGTCGGCAACTGTTTATATCTTAACCCTCAGCAAGTCTCTCAAGGCGGATGGTACATCATGGACGAGGTTGTGAGGCTGTCTGGTCAGTTTTTGGTTTCACCTTTCTGTACGTTAACCCCAGCTCTAGTGAGACATACCTACCACAACCCATCCTCCTCCTCCTCCTCCTCCTCCTCCTGCTCAGTGCTCCCCCGTTCCTCCCCTCCTCCCCCTCCTCTCAGCCGTCGCCAACATCGTGTCGGTGATGGGAACAAAGCTGCTTTTAGTTTGGTACGCTTGATAGTACGGTGCACTTACCGTGTGTGTTGGGGACGGTAGGGAGCTGTCACACTGATGACCCGACCTGGCGAGACGTGTTGGGTCAGGCTAGTGGTGGGTTCAGGTCACACTGATGGTCAGACCTAGCCAGGTCAGCCTGGCGAGTACAGGTCACACTGATGGCCTGACTCGCCCAGCTGTACCTGGCCACACAAGCTGACGGGTACATTGCCTTCATTCCCATCTTTCGCCAAATAGTATTTGGTCGACCGACACTCAACCAGGAGAACCGCCTCTCCTGTACGTCATGTACTGGAGATGTGATTAACATTTTCTTCCTGGCATCTGGGGACATAAACGGTCAACGTCTGCTGAGTTGTTTGTCTGGAACAAATGAGATTCAGTCCTTTTACCGCCACTTGGATGATGTGATTCCCTCCGGTGACTGCAGTGGTTCAGACGAATCCTGGTGACGTCTTAGGCTGTGGTCCAGCCGCTTGGCCGTATTTTCGGAATCATTAAGAAAAGAAAGTTGAGGGAAGTTTGCTCCCAGTTGCCGCCGCAGCTCACCCTGCGGTAGGAAAGAGGCGAGGGGGGGGGGGGAGTTGCCTGGATGTACATTACATTTTGTGGAGGACTGGCGGTGGGCAGGGAGGGAGAGAATGAGGAAAAAATGTTAAGCTGTTCTGGAAAGTGTGGCCTTTCTGGCCAGGGAGTAGGACTTCTCTCTGGCCAGGGAGTATAGCCTCTTTCTGGCCAGGGAGTGTGGTCTCTCAGGCAATGGAGCGTAGTTTCTATATGGCAGGGGAGCTTGGTCTTCATCTTGTTGGGGGCTGATTTCTCGCCAGGGAGTGGCCCCTGGCCGGGAGTGGTCTCTGGTAGGGGATTAGCCTTTGGTCGGAAATGGCCTCTAGTCGGGAAGTGGTGTCTGGTAGGGGAGTTGCCTCTGGTCGGAATTGGCCTCTGGCCGGGGAGTAGTCTATGGCTGGGGCTGATATCTGGCCGGAAAGTGACCTCTGGTCGGTACTGGTCTATGGCCAGTGAGTGGTCTCTGGCTGGGGCTGGTCTCCGGCTGGGACTGGTCTCTGACGAGGGAGTGGTCTCTGGCCGGGACTGGTCTCTGATCAGGGAGTGGTCTCAGGCCGGGACTGGTCTCAGGTCAGGGTGTGGTGTCAGGCTGACCCAGGAGTGTGCTGTAAACCTACTCTGTCAGGGGAGCCAAATGGGACCACATGAGTTAACCTGGTGATTATGACGATACGACCCTGGAACACGAAGGCACGACCCTAGCTCCTGATGGTCTTGCCTTGGACCTGACCCTGAGAGGTCGAATGGGAGGCCAGGCCATCACGCCTAAGGGCCGTATTGTCGCACTGGACGGTCGCCCCGTCATGCTAGAGAGGATGACATATGGCAGGTGTGTGGGGTGGCAATGGCTGGAGCGGCGTCTTACACCATAACCTGAACCTCGTGGCAGATGCTGTTATTGCCCGAGTGCAGGAGAGAGTGTGTGTGTGTGTGTGTGTGTGTGTGTGTGACGGGAAACTACGCTCGAGCTTTGCTGATTCACTTACCTCAATAGTGTGAGAGGTCGACGGCTTGAAGCTTAGGTTACATTGGCCACATCTTCATCCTAAGCGTGATAGACACTGGAGAAATCTGTGGTGGTTGGGGTAAGCAGTAGGGCTGCTGTGGTGAAGGCTGGGGTTGATGCTCGGAGGATCTGTGGTCAGGGCTGCCGGAGACAGTGGCAGAACTGTGGTCAAGGTGTAGGGAGACAGGAGTATGCGGTCGCGGATGTTCATGGTAGAAGCAGATAATAGATGACGCGACGATCTATGACGAGGTTTTCTGCTGAGACGTAGCACTAGTATCGTAGTGTCGTAACTCACGTGTATGCAGACAGGACAGTAAAATAGAAGGTTCCTCTCCAGCCGCCACCTTCATGCTTATCATCCGGCATATAGATACCAATGAAGGAATGCCGTGTAGTATAGAGAAAGTATGCAAACAGATGAATATCATCGGAAGAGATGAATAGAAAACACGTTTTGATTTGATTTCAGCTTCGACTGTTCTGGAAATAATGCTTTTAGCTGCTTGTGTATGAATGAGAAGCGGCTGAAATACGTGCACATCGTATGTTCATTTATGTATGTACTCCTATATGATGTCATTAAGGTATTTGTGTGGCCACGTATTAAATGCATTGATGATCTTTGTCGTGACGCTGCTATTGAAGAAACTTTTGCCAAGGTTCGTATCATGTCTTGTTCCCATTAACTGCATATCGTTATTTATGGTCGCTGTTTCTCCAGTTAGTTAGAGCAAATCATTCTGAGTTACACTGACTTATATTATTAAAAGTGTCAGCTTTTCAGAAAAGTTTCAGATCTCGAAGTTTCATACCTTTTATATTTTAGAGAGAGAGAGAGAGAGAGAGAGAGAGAGAGAGAGAGAGAGAGAGAGAGAGAGAGAGAGAATGATGATTTTAGATTTCTAAAATTTCAGCCATAAGGTTTACTTCTGAGAGACGGAATTAGTTTTGTCGCTGCTCTTTGGATATTTTGATTTTTCTTCATCATTGATCAAGTCCGTTTGCTAGAACTGAACGAAGTTGATGTTCAAGACTGAGATAGACAGTAGAGGAACTATGTATGGCTAACGGTAGAGATAGAGAGTAAATGAAATGTGGCCAGGGTTAAGGTAAATTGAAGACTTATAGTCAAGGTAGAGGTAGATAGTAGAGGAACACCGAACAGGCCGAGTTAGCTTGAGGAAGAAGTGTATTCAAGGTTGAGGTAAACTGTAAGGGAACTCTGGTTAAGGCTGACGTCGACTTTAAGGGAACTATGGGTAAGTTTAAGGTAGACTGTAGGGAAACTTTGGTTAAGTCTGAGCTAGACTGTGAGGGAACTGAGTGGGTCAGTCTAGAAAGTGTCGGCAGGGTTTGAAGTATACAGTGGAAAAACCTATGTTGAAGGTAATAACACGTGTGTGTTTATAGGGTCTAGTTTGTGGCACTAATAGGTGGTACCAGCTGTGCGTGTGGGACTAGTGGACAGTGCCAGCTGTGGCTATGGCACTGGCAGGCAGTACCAGCTGTGGCTGTGGCACTGGCGGGCAATATGTAGTCTGTAGCTGAGGCCCAACTCGTATGTCAAAAGAGAATTTTCATAACTTATGAAACCTCAGACGCGGTGTACGGCTGGACGAGTTTACGTCTGATTGGAAATCCGGCAGAGAGTGAGAGGGAGGGAGGCAGACAGACCCGGCAGCAGGCGGGCAGAGGCAGGGAAGCAGATGAGGGAACACAGGCAGGGTGGGAAGTGGAGTGCAGTGGATGAACAGGCGGGACTTCCAGGAGCAACAAACAACGCATCCAGACAGGTGTTGTATCCATCCCTGGTGGGCAGATGAGTCCTGGAGGTCGCAGTCTGGCTGCTGTGTATTGGTTTCTCCAGCTCCCCTCGTTCCCTCTCCCTCCCTCACTCCAACCCTAAACCCACCCTGTATCCTCTCCTTTCATCCATTCTCTCACCAGCATCCCGCTTCCCTGTGTTCCCTGCTTTCCCATATCCTTCCTGTCTTTCCCTCCTCGCTCAGTATTGCCCCGTTCCTCCCCCTCCCCTACCCCCGGCCCTCACCCCAAACACACGTCAGTTTAGCGCCGCTCGAAAGTTATTCCTCACAAAAATATTTCCCCAGGTATGGGAGCCGGAAAATGACCAACGCAAGTTTCCTGCTCGTTCTTCATTCACGGCACAGTTCCCTGCCCCAACTGCCGAGAACTCAGTGGTCACGAGGGAAATTTAAGATTCTCACTAGACAAACTTGCTATCGATGTCGTGTAATGTGATTAGATTCTTGGTACAAGTTGTGTAACAGTGTATGAAATACGACACACATTTGCTGGTCACAGTACCTGAGCTACGGTTCACTTACACAGTGCAGGTCAACCAGTAAACACAAGATGTTGTGAGGGTTTCTGGTCCGTGGACGTGTTTACGTATTAAGTCATCCTTCTAACGGTTTGATGTTCATTGTTTTTTTAGGTCTTGCATGCTAAGTCTTACTGCTGTAGAATCTACATCTAGCATGCTAAGTCTTATTGGTTTAGGTCGTACGTCTGGCACGTTAAGTCTTATTGCTGTAGGACGTACGTCTGGCGCGTTAAGTTTAATTGCTGTTGGACGTAAATCTTGCACACTAGTCTTATTGCTTCCAGCAACTCTCCTCTCACTCCATTCATAACGTAACTCCTTCCACAGAGCATATGTATCCACCATGTTATTCTCCGTCTCCAAATTCATAAACGCCACATACTGATCAGTATGTGGCGTTTATGAATTTGGAGACGGAGAATAACATGGTGGATACATATGCTCTGTGAAAGGAGTTACGTTATGAATGGAGTGAGGGGAGAGCGTGTCGTAGAAGGCGACTAGAGGGGACGGGAGCGGGGGGCCAGAAATCCTCCCCTCCTTGTATTTTTTAACTTTCTAAAATGGGAAACAGAAGAAGGAGTCACGCGGGGAGTGCTCATCCTCCTCGAAGGCTCAGATTGGGGTGTCTAAATGTGTGTGGATGTAACCAAGATGTGAAAAAAAGGAGAGATAGGTAGTATGTTTGAGGAAAGGAACCTGGATGTTTTGGCTCTGAGTGAAACGAAGCTCAAGGGTAAAGGGGAAGAGTGGTTTGGGAATGTCTTGGGAGTAAAGTCAGGGGTTAGTGAGAGGACAAGAGCAAGTGAAGGAGTAGCAGTACTCCTGAAACAGGAGTTGTGGGAGTATGTGATAGAATGTAAGAAAGTATATTCTCGATTAATATGGGTAAAACTGAAAGTTGATGGAGAGAGATGGGTGATTATTGGTGCATATGCACCTGGGCATGAGAAGAAAGATCATGAGAGGCAAGTGTTTTGGGAGCAGCTGAATGAGTGTGCTAGTGGTTTTGATGCACGAGACCGGGTTATAGTGATTGGTGATTTGAATGCAAAGGTGAGTAATGTGGCAGTTGAGGGAATAATTGGTATACATGGGGTGTTCAGTGTTGTAAATGGAAATGGTGAAGAGCTTGTAGATTTATGTGCTGAAAAAGGACTGGTGATTGGGAATACCTGGTTTAAAAAGCGAGATATACATAAGTATACGTATGTAAGTAGGAGAGATGGCCAGAGAGCGTTATTGGATTACGTGTTAATTGACAGGCGCGCGAAAGAGAGACTTTTGGATGTTAATGTGCTGAGAGGCGCAACTGGAGGGATGTCTGATCATTATCTTGTGGAGGCTAAGGTGAAGATTTGTATGGGTTTTCAGAAAAGAAGAGTGAATGTTGGGGTGAAGAGGGTGGTGAGAGTAAGTGAGCTTGGGAAGGGGACTTGTGTGAGTAAGTACCAGGAGAGACTGAGTACAGAATGGAAAAAGGTGAGAACAATGGAAGTAAGGGGAGTGGGGGAGGAATGGGATGTATTTAGGGAATCAGTGATGGATTGCGCAAAAGATGCTTGTGGCATGAGAAGAGTGGGAGGTGGGTTGATTAGAAAGGGTAGTGAGTGGTGGGATGAAGAAGTAAGATTATTAGTGAAAGAGAAGAGAGAGGCATTTGGACGATTTTTGCAGGGAAAAAATGCAATTGAGTGGGAGATGCATAAAAGAAAGAGACATGAGGTCAAGAGAAAGGTGCAAGAGGTGAAAAAGAGGGCAAATGAGAGTTAGGGGTGAGAGAGTAATCATTAATTTTAGGGAGAATAAAAAGATGTTCTGGAAGGAGGTAAATAAAGTGCGTAAGACAAGGGAGCAAATGAGAACTTCAGTGAAGGGCGCAAATGGGGAGGTGATAACAAGTAGTGGTGATGTGAGAAGGAGATGGAGTGAGTATTTTGAAGGTTTGTTGAATGTGTTTGATGATAGAGTGGCAGTTATAGGGTGTTTTGGTCGAGGTGGTGTGCAAAGTGAGAGGGTTAGTAAAAATGATTTGGTAAACAGAGAAGAGGTAGTAAAAGCTTTGCGGAAGATGAAAGCCGGCAAGGCAGCAGGTTTGGATGCTATTGCAGTGGAATTTATTAAAAAAGGGGGTGACTGTATTGTTGACTGGTTGGTAAGGTTATTTAATGTATGTATGACTCATGGTGAGGTGCCTGAGGATTGGCGGAGTGCGTGCATAGTGCCATTGTACAAAGGCAAAGGGGATAAGAGTGAGTGCTCAAATTTCAGAGGTATAAGTTTGTTGAGTATTCCTGGTAAATTATATGGGAGGGTACAGAGCATCAGATTGGGGAAGAGCAGTGTGGTTTCAGAAGTGGTAGAGGATGTGTGGATCAGGTGTTTGCTTTGAAGAATGTATGTGAGAAATACTTAGAAAAGCAAATGGATTTGTATGTAGCATTTATGGATCTGGAGAAGGCATA
This sequence comes from Panulirus ornatus, assembly GCF_036320965.1. Lineage (NCBI taxonomy): Eukaryota > Metazoa > Arthropoda > Malacostraca > Decapoda > Palinuridae > Panulirus > Panulirus ornatus. The sequence continues at coordinate 22,278,446 of NC_092229.1, read as the reverse complement.
TGATAGAGTTGATAGAGATGCTCTGTGGAAGGTATTAAGAATATATGGTGTGGGAGGCAAGTTGTTAGAAGCAGTGAAAAGTTTTTATCGAGGATGTAAGGCATGTGTACGTGTAGGAAGAGAGGAAAGTGATTGGTTCTCAGTGAATGTAGGTTTGCGGCAGGGGTGTGTGATGTCTCTATGTTTGTTTAATTTGTTTATGGATGGGGTTGTTAGGGAGGTGAATGCAAAAGTTTTGGAAAGAGGGGCAAGTGTGAAGTCTGTTGATGATGAGAGAGCTTGGGAAGTTAGTTAGTTGTTGTTCGCTGATGATACAGCGCTGGTGGCTGATTCATGTGAGAAACTGCAGAAGCTGGTGACTGAGTTTGGTAAAGTGTGTGAAAGAAGAAAGTTAAGAGTAAATGTGAATAAGAGCAAGGTTATTAGGTACAGTAGGGTTGAGGGTCAAGTCAATTGGGAGGTAAGTGTGAATGGAGAAAAACTGGAGGAAGTAATGTGTTTTAGATATCTGGGAGTGGATCTGGCAGCGGATGGAACCATGGAAGCGGAAGTGGATCATAGGGTGGGGGAGGGGGCGAAAATCCTGGGAGCCTTGAAGAATGTGAGGAAGTCGAGAACATTATCTCGGAAAGCAAAAATGGGTATGTTTGAAGGAATAGTGGTTCCAACAATGTTATATGGTTGCGAGGCGTGGGCTATGGAAAGAGTTGTGCGCAGGAGGGTGGATGTGCTGGAAGTGAGATGTTTGAGGACAATGTGTGGTGTGAGGTGGTTTGATCGAGTAAGTAACGTAAGGGAAAGAGAGATGTGTGGAAATAAAAAGAGCGTGGTTGAGAGAGCAGAAGAGGGTGTTTTGAAATGGTTTGGGCACATGGAGAGAATGAGTGAGGAAAGATTGACCAAGAGGATATATGTGTCGGAGGTGGAGGGAACGAGGAGAAGTGGGAGACCAAATTGGAGGAGGAAAGATGGAGTGAAACAGATTTTGTGTGATCGGGGCCTGAACATGCAGGAGGGTGAAAGGCGGGCAAGGAATAGAGTGAATTGGATCGATGTGGTATACCGGGGTTGACGTGCTGTCAGTGGATTGAATCAGGGCATGTGAAGCGTCTGGGGTAAACCATGGAAAGCTGTGTAGGTATGTATATTTGCGTGTGTGGACGTGTATGTGTATAGCATGTGTATGGGGGTGGGTTGGGCCATTTCTTTCGTCTGTTTCCTTGCGCTACCTCGCAAACGCGGGAGACAGCGACAAAGAAAAAATAATATATATATATATATATATATATATATATATATATATATATATATATATATATATATATATATATATATTTAATTTTCCAAAAGAAGGAACAGAGGGGGCCAGGTGAGGATATTCCAAAAAAGGCCCAGTCCTCTGTTCTTAACGCTACCTCGCTAACGCGGGAAATGGCAAATAGTTTAAAAGAAAGAAAAATATATATATATATATATATATAAGACTGGAGGATAATTTTCTGTTGGTAAATGTTGCGGTTTCAGGAACTTACGACCTCTTTTTGGAATTGAATCTAAGCATATATAATCTTACATGATCCAGAATAGTTAGTCTGTACCAGTTTACGTTTTCCCGTATTCAGAATGTGTATATGAGGGTGGGTAGAGGGTGGGGAATGATAAGCACTGAGTTTGGTACTTATTAAAGAAAGTGACGGTATACAGTGTTTTGTGCCTTACGTTGAAATATAAACAAAAATAAAAACCTGCATCATCCTGAGTTATACATTTGTGGAAGGTGAGATCCAGGGTAGCCAAGTGGTGTGATGGGATCACTCGTCCCCAAGACCCAGAGTATCCAAGTGCTAAAGCCGTCAAGGGTCACAGTTATTTATATAATGCAGTGTGATAATGAAGTAATTTGATAAATGATACTGCTGCTGAACACCCTTACTGCTGCACTAGATCCACTCCAACAGAGGGAGAAAAATGATATGTGTCTAATTGAATTTGGAATAACTGGATTTGAACTTTAATGCTGGATTTGTCTATATTTAACTTAAAACTTAATTAATGCTAAAAAAGCTGAAACGTCTAAATTTCATGGCAAATACTGAAGTTCCAGGAAATTATACCGCGTTTGCATTACGTTTCTTTGATCATTTTGCACATTTGAGTCATAATGATAACCAGACAGGCTACACAAATAAGTATTCTCCAAAACTGAACATTATCAAAACGTGCATCAAAGATGGACGTCTACCATGTGTATTTGCTGTACATTGAGCACCCTAACTCAAACGGAAGAGTTCCCCTTAAAATTAAAATCTTAAATGGAATCTTCTGTGGGTAAAAGCTGATGGCTCTGGCTGTAGGTAAAAGCTGCTGGGCCTGGCTGTGTCTAATGCTAAATTTCGCGGGTATACGAGTGGGTGACGACTCATAACAGTTGTCCTACCGTCATGCATCTCCTCACTCAGACGTCATCCCTCCGTCCAGCAAGTCACGCGCACGTCATGAATGGAAAGTCACACTGCAGGCTACAACGCAGGTTTTATTCAGTGAAAGCTGACTTTGATGCTTTATGCATTCTTTCAGGAATTGTGTTTACACACACACACACACACACACACACACACACACACACACACACACACCAGCCTCAGTCAGGTACCCATTTTTCAACCAGCCCCGAGGGAAGGATGAACACCTTGGGTGTGTGGAAGCCGACTGCCACGCCCACGGTTCGAATCCATGCGGATCCGACCTCGGGCTAGCACGTGCTGACTCATGGTCAGTAGCGTTAAACACCACCACTGAGGCTCGTAAACTCGGGTGAGGGCGTCAGCCACTCACATGACTCAGTACCTGCACGAGGGCGGAGGCAGACAGCTGCTTACATGGTTTAGCACCTTCAGGCGATGGGTGGGGCGTGAGAGCCATTCCCTCACCACTCGGCTCAGCGTCTGCACGGTGGTGTATGTCAGCCGGTGACACGATTCGTAACTTAGTGTAAGGTTGATAAACTGGGTTTTCATGGATTGGCAAAGAATTTACAAGAACGTAGGATATTCACTGGGAGTATTTCTGCCCATCAGGCAATTTGGTTTCATGTGAGGTTATTTTCTTTACTCATACTTTCATGATTTTTACATTTTTTTTAATGTGTGCCAATTTCGAATGTTTGTTACAGCCATAGTCTCGTAAACGATAATTTGGAAACTTTGCTTTCGTATAATTTTCTTCGTAAGACGTTTCCTCTTACTTTGAAACTTTGGTTCCTTGTTAGAACTTTGGGTTGTATGTAAATACTTCGGTTTCTTGGCTGTGGCTTCCACTATTTTTTTTTTTTTTTGCTCTTGCCATCGACGCCACCTGGTGGAGCTGACCACCCGCCCGCCTGCCTGCCTCACCTCCTGCTGTCTACGTGTAGTGACCTGGAGTCCACGTGAGGACATCTCATACATGCAGTAACCCTGGCTCACCAGCAGAGACGCGTTGGGTCCTCGTCATGGCTGGAGTTTCTTGGTCAACTACGAAGAGTCTTGAGGAGTTGGTGAAGTCCACGAGGAAAATATCGTAAGATAAATGAAGGTTATCACTTGATGAAAAACTTAGCTCCTTACCAGGATGTGTGGTTGCTCGTGCAGGCCTCTTGTCCAGCCATAAACTCTGGCTCTGGCCAAGAGTTGGGCCACAACTATTTTCATTACGTGTGAACTTGGTGCCGGGCAGGACAGCCAGGAACCCCAGAGGGAGACCCCTGTGCACGCTGCACCCTCCTGCCTCCTGCTGGTGCAAAGAACGACACTGTTAGCCGTGGTTTCAGGTCATGATCCAGCGGAGGGTTAAATGAAGTTAATATTGAAGTAAAATCTTTAGGATTTTTAATGTAATTAGATATTGATGTAATTATGATTACATGGTGATTACATGGTATGCAGCCTAACGTCTGAGGTTCTGAGGGTAGCGGACTTGACCTATGTACATGACGTTAAGACCTTTAATCACCAGGGTATGACCCTAGTCTGTGATGACTTGGGACTTTGACCTGTCCCGTGTGTCTTACGTCAGAGGTCACGCCAACATATCCAAGAATCGTGTGGTCGTTTTTGAAGAGCGTAACGCCGTGCTAAAGGGTCGTATCTTGGTTCTCCTTGCTCGTAGCGTGTTGGTGTAGGTGTTTACAACTACATAGAAGATATTTTATGTTGCCAAACATATGAGCGAGGCTACCAGGTGCTTCTGAACCAACCTCAACAACAACATAGGATCCGCCTAATAATAATGATAATAATGATAATGATAATAATGAAAATAATTATAATGATAATAATAATGATAATAATGATAATAATAATGATGAAAATGATAATAATAGTAATGATGATAATAATGATAATGATGATGATAAAGACTCTATGTAATGAATCAACAAAGTAAGAATACCTGGAAAGACGATAGTTTTTGGACTCATGTGTATTGTTGATAATACCTGGATTTCCTTCTCAGTCTATATACATTAAACATTATGATGATACATTTCCACATACTTCCGCGTAAACTTGGCTGTATGAGTATAAATATTCTCTCTCTCTCTCTCTCTCTCTCTCTCTCTCTCTCTCTATATATATATATATATATATATATATATATATATATATATATATAGAGAGAGAGAGAGAGAGAGAGAGAGATAGAGATAGATAGACAGATAGATAGATATGGTAATTTCATGTGTATGTTGGTTTGTCTATTTCTTCGAACGTACATCCAGACTGAGGTAGAGTTCCCGGAAGCTCTAGGTTAAGGATGAAGATACTTCATAATCTCGGATAGATTTTAGGCGACCGCACGCTGGCCTTGAAGGTCGTTTGGAAGCCACCAAGGGCTACCAAACGCCACCCCAGCCTGCTTCATTATACTTAGTCCACTGCAGACGTTAAAGATAGGCAGCCTATTATCCTGAAATGCTGAGGAAGGTACGTAGAGGATTAATACACGGATCTAAGGGTGGCAGACCCCGGTCTTATAGGCCAAGAAAGACCACTTTTCAGGGTTCAGATACAGGACCATCTCTTATGATGAACGATTCTCAGTTTATTTTTGGTCGAAATCGCCCCTGTCTGGCAACCCTGCTTGACTTCTATTATGATATTCATGTATGATGAAAGTATAGCAGTTGATGTCGTCTGTATAAATTTCCATAAAGCATTCGATAGTTCCACATTAAAGTTTGCTAATAATAGTTAAGTCACAGACTGGGTTGCACTTTGGTGTTTTGGGTATCGGTTGGCTGGCTGTAAACAAAGAGTTGTGATGAATGGTTGGACATAACAGTTGGTGCGCCACAGGGGATCAGTCAGTATCATATATATTAATGATACTGACAGTGAGCTGCATTGTTGCATATAGAAGTTCGTGGGAAATGAATCTACAACAGATATTGAACGTCCATATCTCCAGTCTAACATAAACAAACTGGTGCACTGAGCTCACAGAGAACATATGATTTGTACTATCAACAAACGCAAAGGTTTCATACTGGGTGTGAAAACGAGAAGGCAAACCACGGTATGAATTCTTTCGAGCGTCGAAAGGTAAATGAGGAAAAAGAATTGGGTGCAGTAATCTTTGGTGACCTAAAGGCAAATAAACAGTGCACAGAAACAGAAAGTAGGAATGAAATTCATGGTTTGATTGGTAGGGCTGTGGAATTTGGGTCACTGGTGCGTCCCCGTCTCGAATATCGTTTTTAGTTTATGTCACCCTTCTTGAGGAAAGACAGAGGTAGAATGGAGAGAATATATCGGAGAGCTAACAAGAAGATTCCCAGGAGTGAGAAGCAAATCCTGTAAGAATCGACAAAACGACATAAATTTACAGGATTTGGGAGAGAGAAGATTGAGAGACGATCAAACATAGATATTCAGAATGATCAAAGTGCTTCAGTAATTCCGATCGAAGAGGCTACTTGATGGTTTGGTGTGATATCACTCGTAGTAATGAATACAAACGGTAGGCAAACATTTTACCTTGCGTGAGGCGAAGTACTTTGTTCTCCAACAGGATTGTTAGAACATGAAGTTATTCAACCGGTTGCAGTAGTTGGTGGCAGCACCATAGATACGTTTACCAATAGACTTTAGAAGTATTTCGCTTCAGATCCACGAGTGGCATTATTTGCGCCTCCGGCCCACAATAATCTATGAATTTCTGATGTCTTCCATTATCGCAAACAGCCTCAGTAGGACCCGGTGGTGTGCTGTTGTTTGAACTCTTTTGTGTTCCTTTGTATGATACACAGATTATCCCGTGAGTGGATGAGATATTACAGGAGGACAGTCACCTACATGATCCAGGATATATCTCAGAGAATATCCTGCACGACCACGTGTTTCCGGTAGGTCATGTCTTGATGGCTAGCAATGGCACCCCATCCCTCTGGTGACAGCCTGCTTTGCCCCTGTCAGCACCCATGTTCTCCGGCAGCACTTTCCTCGCCTACATACCCTCTTACTTCGGCAATCCACGTACTACATGCTCTTCCCTTCAGCTCACTCTCCTGCAGTCTTGGTCGCACATCCCACACCAGTATTTCACAGCTTATAGCATCAGTCGATCTCCTCTGTACGTGCTTCACTGAGGCACGCTTACTTTTTATCCATTCAGTCCCTCGTACTCAACATCCGGATCTTAAAGAAACCATCCCAGTGGCTTGCACCCCACCAGTCAGTTTCTTACGGCACAGCCGAGTTTTCCTGCCACACACCACGCTGGTCTTATCCACACACACTGACAGGCCCCGCCTGGCTCCTGGACTTCCCCACACCCTTCATCTCTCGCCGGAGAGCTCCAGTTACTCACTTGCCTTCATAACTCCGGTGTGTAAGCCTCCGCTCCTCCCTCGTCACTTCAAAACTGTACAAATATCATGGATTGTTTCATTCTCAGTCCCTTCACCCACAGTCTCAGGTTCCACTCCACCAACGTGTTCTTGCTGGCTGTTAGTTTTAACTTGGTATATGGACTCATACGTGTCGATTGTACAGATATTAACAAAAATTATTTGAAATGTAACACTAAAATTTAGCACAGTTATAGGCTCCGACACCCAGCACATTGTGTCATCGAAAAAAATCACCAGTTTGCTATATTAATGAAAACTGACTCTTCCACTAAATTTGAAGCGTCCTCTTCCTGAAAACGACAAACGATTCGAAGATTTATGATATACTTATGTAAGACAGGAGTATTCTGCAGCTAATACTAGGAATATTACGTTTATATTATCTTGAATCTTGATGGTCTTTGACTACCAACTTCATATATATATATATATATATATATATATATATATATATAGGTAGATAGTGGTTCCAACAATGTTGTATGGTTGCGAGGCGTGGGCTATGGATAGAGATGTGCGCAGGAGGATGGATGTGCTGGAAATGAGATGTTTGAGGACAATGTGTGGTGTGAGGTGGTTTGATCGAGTAAGTAACGTAAGGGTAAGAGAGATGTGTGGAAATAAAAAGAGCGTGGTTGAGAGAGCAGAAGAGGGTGTTTTGAAATGGTTTGGGCACATGGAGAGAATGAGTGAGGAAAGATTGACCAAGAGGATATATGTGTCGGAGGTGGAGGGAACGAGGAGAAGAGGGAGACCAAATTGGAGGTGGAAAGATGGAGTGAAAAAGATTTTGTGTGATCGGGGCCTGAACATGCAGGAGGGTGAAAGGAGGGCAAGGAATAGAGTGAATTGGATCGATGTGGTATACCGGGGTCGACGTGCTGTCAATGGATTGAATCAGGGCATGTAAAGCGTCTGGGGTAAACCATGGAAGGTTCTGTGGGGCGTGGATGTGGAAAGGGAGCTGTGGTTTCGGGCATTATTGCATGACAGCTAGAGACTTGAGTGTGAACGAATGGGGCCTTTGTTGTCTTTTCCTAGCGCTACCTCGCACACATGAGGGGGAAGGGGGATGTTATTTCATGTGTGGCGAGGTGGCGATGGGAATGAATAAAGGCAGACAGTGTGAATTGTGTGCATGTGTACATTGTATGTGTCTGTGTGTGTAGATATATGTGTACATTGAAATGTATGGGTATGTATATTTGCGTGTGTGGACGTGTATGTATATACATGTGTATGGGGGTGGGTTGGGCCATTTCTTTCGTCTGTTCTTTTGCGCTACCTTGCAAACGCGGGAGACAGCGACAAAGCAAAATATATATATATATATATATATATATATATATATATATATATATATATATATATATATATATATATATTACCAATAGATATTGACAACAGCAGTGATGAAGAAGCTGGACAAACAAGGCATGTGGACCTGATGGCGTCTCACCATGTATGCTCGGGAGTGGACAGGAACCCTATATAGACACGCCACCAGAGATGTTGTTTGAGATCTGGCAAGAAGCGGATAGTGTTTCATTGTGGTGGAGGAGGGCTGCTACCCTGGTACTGCTGACAAGGAGGTACCTGTCAACTGCAGACCATGCACGCCTGGCCTGCATGCTGCTAGGGGAGATAATCTGGAAATACTTGCAGAATGTTTTGGTCGGTTGGAACTGGCTGGAGTTATGGACAACATGAAAGTAAGCAACGTCTTTGAAGAGGGTAATGGGTCAATGGATGATGTATGAGATGACTCACAGAGAATGATGCTGTTCCTCTTGGAAGATTAAAAAAAAAATTTTTAGGCGGATACTATTGATGGACTGGGCAGATGTTTTACTTAACTGAGAGAAAGCAATGATGACATACCGGGTACCTTTTTAAACTAGGTACTGGTAACCAGTAGGGTCTCTCAGGGCTCTGTGTTAGAACCACTGCTATTCAAATCTTAGAAGTTAGATCATACCTGAATGTCTCTGTTGATGTTGCCTAATCTATGATTGAAGTGTGGAGTGATAACGACAAAATGTTTGAACGAAACAGGTAAGATGCAGCTGTGCCCTTCTGGACAGAACGAGTGAGATCTTATCTCCTTGACAAGCTTTGGTTCCACGACTCCAACAGTTGTACCAGGTGCACCGTCCCTTATACGACCTCATACGATCTTTAAATTCCTCCTCTCTGCCTTTTACTGCTAATCTACCTGCATTTGTGTACGTTACTCTGAGTATGATATTACCATCACCCAACATGTTGAAGGTGCTGGTAGGAGGTGTTCCGTCCTCGTGCCTCGTTTGGTGCGTCTTGGTTTGTGCCATCTGTCTGTATTATTTGTTTTCTCCCTCTCTTCCCTTGCTTGTTTTTTCCCTCTCTTCCTCTGGTCTATCACGTTTAATGATTACCCAACCGAATTCCACTTTGTTTTTAAGTTTCTTAACATGTCTGTGTGCCTTCCGGCGAGGGATCACCAAAGCCAGCCTATGTATAACTGGTCGTCCCCTTATGTCTTGGTTATAACTGCCACCCTCTTGCTCCCTATTATCACAGAAATTGCGTATGGCATTTCTGTTGCCTCCAGTATTATTTTGAGCATTTCTTCGTTCTTTTCCCCAATTTCTTTACCTGGTGTACGATCTTCCACTCCAAAGATGATCAGTGTACGTCTGTCAACTTCCTGGTTTACTAATCATTTCGATTTTTTATGTCAGCGACTTTACGGCTAATCCGTCTGTGACTTTGTCATCTCTTTTTTTTTCTTTTCTGTCCAGCACTGATCTTTATGCTTGCATGCTTCAAACTTTTCGTCTAGTGGACCATAAGATTTCCCAATTCATCTGTTTGTAACTTACATATTATATTTTCTAGAACTTTATTGAATGACTTGTGAGGTTCTGTCTCAGTGTCCCAACGTCAATGTCTCACTGCATCAGTTTTCATGCTGCTCCAAATCTGTTGATTAGTCCCAGGAACTGCTCCTTCTCCCCCTCGCTGCCAGCTATTTTGTGGCTTCTGTTCTCTGTGTTAGGGGCACTACCGTTTGTTCAGCAGCCTGTAGGACATCTGGAATAGACTCTTCTGATTCTTTTACTTACTGTTATTCTGTCTTCTTTCCTTTGATTATAGTCCTGCTGAATTCCTTCAACTGAATTGATTCTATGTTCGTGCTTCTGATTCTGCCTCTTTCTAATTTCTCGTAATATCTCCAACCTGATTGTGTCTGTTGATTCATCCTTTATGTCTTCGTCAAGCCTTCTCACTCTAGTCACTGTTCTATACTTGTCTCATCCACTTGGATTAAGAATATAAGACGTGTGCCTCCATGCTAGCTCCAGTCTTTGCCCGCCTATTTCGCCTTTGTCTAAAAACCCAGACTTTTCCCTCTGCGTGGAAGCTTGCCTTTGGTGCCGCTCATCCCAAAGAAAGGAGACCGTTCTCACCCCTCCAACAATCGCCTCGTTGCTCTCAGTTCTGCTCTCTCCAAAGTCTTTGAAACTCTCCTTAAACTCTCTCTTTCTCAGACACGTAGGATCCCATTCCCTTCTTTCTGATCACCAGTACGGTTTTCTGTTTATTTTCTCTCCTCTTTGACCCTCTGATCTTCCTGTCTCAGGAGTAGCCCTCAACATGGTTAGAATATACGACAGGGTGTAGCATAAATCTTTGCCTTCTAAACTTTCTTGCTGTAGTTTTTTTGTTAGTGTTCTCTAATGCATAGTTTCCTCTTTAGCCGTACCATTACAAAAGTAGTTGATGGGGCGACTTCTCCCAACTATCCTGTCAATAATGGTGTTCCTCAGGGTCCTATATTATCATCTACTTTTTTTTTTCTCCCACTTTACGTTTTTTGATAAATTTTCCGGCCCCTCCTTCCTCTAATGCGCATTCTTTCTCGTACTGAACATATTTTATCTCTACTTTTGGACCTGTGCAGCATCTAAGAGTGGGAAAGCAGTAACCCTTTTAAAATGAGCTGTGCTAAAACGCAATTTCACCTTCACGTGCTATCTAAGAATTCACATTTTTCCTCTGTTCGGTTTCTGAGCGCCGAAGGGCAGGCAACCTAGTCATAACAAACGTGTTGTGTATAACCATATCCTCTACACTGTCATGGAACGCCCACGTAATCAGCATCACAAAGTCTGCTTCCCCAAAGCTGGGAGTGTTGTATAAGTGGCGTGATTATACATCTTGTAAGCAGCTACTTCATATTTACAGAGGTTCTGTTTGGCCAAGATTGGCATACTGCTCACACATCCGGGGTAGCTCATCCGCCATCTCTCTGTTGACTACATTGGAATCAAGTTCCTTCCACCTCTTTAATTTTCGTGGCATCGCCTATCTTCAACTATGGCTCTCCGTATGCCGTGATGTTACTCTCCAGCATTTTGATCGGTATTTTTTCTGGCCATTGTTCTCGTGGGGTATATGCGTGTGTCCCCAACCGTTAAGGTCCGTTAAGGTTTGGACCCGTGGCCCGCGTTTGGCTGCTGCTTCCCACAGGTTCTCTGTGAAGAGCAGCCGCTCAAGGATTGGCTGTTATGATACCGCCTTCTTCCCTGGAAGAGCTAAGCTGTGGAATTCTCTTCTTTTGGTGTTGTCGTCTTCATATAACCTTCCCTGCTGTAAGGGTTAGGTCAACAAACACCTGCTGATTCCTATTTTATTTTTTATATAGCTAAGACGGTATGATTAGCTGAGGCCCTAATCAAGGCATCCCATTAATGCAGCAAGTATGAATTATGTACATGTGTATATATGTATATGTCTGTGTATGTATATATATGTATACAGTGAAATGTATAGGAATGTGCATGTGCGTGTGTAGGCGTTTATATATATACATGTGTATGTGAGTAGGTTGGGCCATTCTTTCGTCTGTTTCCTTGCGCTACCTCGCAAGCCCTTTCATCCTCAACAGACTGCATACTTGGCACTCTCTCCAAAACTCTTGCATTCACCTCCCTAACAACCCCATCCATAAACAAATTAAACAACCATGGATATATATATATATTTTTTTTTTTTTCTTGCTTTGTAGCTGTCTCCCGCGTTTGCGAGGTAGCGCAAGGAAACAGACGAAAGAAATGGCCCAACCCACCCCCATACACATGTATATACATACGTCCACACACGCAAATATACATACCTACACACCTTTCCATGGTTTACCCCAGACGCTTCACATGCCCTGATTCAATCCACTGACAGCACGTCAACCCCGGTATACCACATCGATCCAGTTCACTCTATTTCTTGCCCTCCTTTCACCCTCCTGCATGTTCAGGCCCCGATCACACAAAATCTTTTTCACTTCATCTTTCCACCTCCAATTTGGTCTCCCACTTCTCCTCGTTCCCTCCACCTCCGACACATATATCCTCTTGGTCAATCTTTCCTCACTCATTCTCTCCATGTGCCCAAACCATTTCAAAACACCCTCTTCTGCTCTCTCAACCACGCTCTTTTTATTTCCACACATCTCTCTTACCCTATTATTATTTACTCGATCAAACCACCTCACACCACACATTGTCCTCAAACATCTCATTTCCAGCACATCCATCCTCCTACGCACAACTCTATCCATAGCCCACGCCTCGCAACCATACAACATTGTTGGAACCACTATTCCTTCAACATTGTTGGAACCACTATTCCTTCAAACATACCCATTTTTGCTTTCCGAGATAATGTTCTCGACTTCCACGCATTCTTCAAGGCTCCCAGAATTTTCGCCCCCTCCCCCACCCTATGATCCACTTCCGCTTCCATGGTTCCATCCGCTGCCAGATCCACTCCCAGATATCTAAAACACTTTACTTCCTCCAGCCTTTCTCCATTCAAACTTACCTCCCAATTGACTTGACCCTCAACCCTACTGTACCTAATAACCTTGCTCTTATTCACATTTACTCTTAACTTTCTTCTTTCACACACTTTACCAAACTCAATCACCAGCTTCTGCAGTTTCTCACATGAATCAGCCACCAGCGCTGCATCATCAGCGAACATCTGACTCACTTCCCAAGCTCTCTCATCCCCAACAGACTTCATATTTTCCCCTCTTTCCAAAACTCTTGCATTCACATCCCTAACAACCCCATTCATAAACAAATTAAACAACCATGGAGACATCACACACCCCTATATATATATATATATATATATATATATATATATATATATATATATATATATATATTTTTTTTTTTTTTTTTTTTTTTTTTTGTTGTTGCCGCTGTCTCCCGCGTTTGCGAGGTAGCGCAAGGAAACAGACGAAAGAAATGGCCCAACCCACCCCCATACACATGCCTTGATTCAATCCACTGACAGCACGTCAACCCCGGTATACCACATCGATCCAATTCACTCTATTCTTTGCCCTCCTTTCACCCTCCTGCATGTTCAGGCCCCGATCACACAAAATCTTTTTCACTCCATCTTTCCACCTCCAATTTGGTCTCCCTCTTCTCCTCGTTCCCTCCACCTCCGACACATATATCCTCCTGGTCAATCTTTCCTCACTCATTCTCTCCATGTGCCCAAACCATTTCAAAACACCCTCTTCTGCTCTCTCAACCACGCTCTTTTTATTTCCACACATCTCTCTTACCCTTACGTTACTTACTCGATCAAACCACCTCACACCACACATTGTCCTCAAACATCTCATTTCCAGCACATCCATCCTCCTGCGCACAACTCTATCCATAGCCCACGCCTCGCAACCATACAACATTGTTGGAACCACTATTCCTTCAAACACACCCATTTTTGCCCTCCGAGATAATGTTCTCGACTTACACAAACACACACACACACACACACACACACACACACACACACACATATATATATATATATATATATATATATATATATATATATATATATATATATATTCCTATGAGTCCACGGGGAAAATGAAACACGATAAGTTCCCAAGTGCACTTTCGTGTAATAATCACATCATCAGGGGAGACACAAGAGAGAAATATGTCAGTTGATATACATCGAAGAGACGAAGCTAGGACGCCATTTGGTAAACATGCGATATATATATATATATATATATATATATATATATATATATATATATATATATATATATATATATATATATATACTGAAGGCTCGTCATGGATAAAGTCAATCTGAAGGCTGGACCTTAGCTGAAGTACAGAGTTTAATGAAAGGGAAAAGAGAGACGGGGAAAAATATTTACTAATTTTGGAGGAAGTGAAAAACATGTCTTCAAATATACCAGTTCAAAGTTATTGGGAAGACCTGAGAAGATAGAGAGTTCCAAAGATTCGAGATGCAGAGAAGGAAACAGTTATCAAAACGGCCCACCCGTGAGTTGCCAACGGCCACACAATAGTCATGTGATACAGCAGCTTGCCGAGTATTGCGTGGTCTAGCAAGTGTTGGGGGGCACAAAAGCAGCCAGCTCTTGGAAGCAAAAGCCAAAGTCATACCTACAGAAGAGGAAAAGAGAACAAACATTGCAGGACTGGGCTAGCGGGTCAAGTTTTGAAGTTAGCCTGAGACAGTTTACAACTCTAAGCAAGGATGCGGAGCTAAGACCACCCAAGAAAATGAGAGCAGTTCTCCATACAGGGACAGATTAATCTCTCATATAAACGGAGCAACTGTTCAGAGGAAATTTCGATATCTGAACAGGACACCTAGTTTATTTTTTAGAAGCAGACTCAGCTATATATATATATATATATATATATATATATATATATATATATATATATATACCCTAGCCTGAGCCAGGTACCTATTTTAGCGACAAACCCCTAGGGCAGGGATGAACGACTTGGCTGACCGTGAACCGACTGCCGCAACCAGGATTGGAACCTATGCGCTCGACCCTGGGCGGCCCGTGAATGCGTCACGGTCAGGAACGCTAACCGCTACACCACGGAAGTCCATTGCATTTCCTTTTTTTTTTTTTTTTTTTTACTTTTTTCCCTTCACTCAAGATGGCCTTTTGACTGGGTCAACGTTTTGTGCGTGCCGCGTTGATCACTACAGGAAAAAAAAAGATACAGAACAGGTCGACCTAACCTCGAAGGATACCAATAGGTCTCCCGTTGTTTGCTCTTCCTCTGTACTACTGATTGTTCAGAGCACCTTCCCCTGTCTTAGTCCACTTCTCATGTTAAAAACAGTTCAGAGAAAACCAAAAAAAAATTGCATAGCATGTGTGTGTGTGTGTGTGTGTGTGTGTGTGTGTGTGTGAGCGCGCGATAACAGGCTTAGCTCTGGACTAATTTGCTGGTTTAAATTACCTTGCCTTGTTATGGTCCCTTACTTGCTTGGTTTATACAGTGCCAAGGCTGAGTGTCGTCTAGGAATAAGAGATGCGTCTTATTAGGTTTTATTTTCCTTTTTTGTTTTCTAATGAGCTTTGACAACATTCTTCAATCAAGACATGATTTTGCATCGAATATGAGGTGTGTGTGTGTGTCTGTGAGTGTGTCTGTCTGTCTGTGTATATATATGTGTGTTTGTATGAATGTATATGTATGTGGATGTGTGTATATAGAAATATTCATGTTGAGAATTTTTCCTCTGGCTTTAAGATTACGGGCCCAACTCCGCACTCATCTTTAAAAAAAGACAGGGAACAGAGAGGAAGAATTACTGCATAGATTTATCGGTCTACATTTGTGTAGGAAGCAATAGTGGATCACAGGTTTGTGGTGTGAGGGAGGAAGTGTGGTGGTTGTCTGCCTCTGCCTGCTGACCTGCTGGTGCTGGGTGTCACGTGACCCGCCTGCCAGAGGTCGTCATGCTCTAAGAAGTGTTGCAGGAGCAGCAAGAGTCATGAACGACACCCATACATAGTCATGACCATGAGGAGCAGTGTATACAGCAACCGATGCATCTCTGCAACAAGTCGTGGCTTGTATCATGGTGAACAGCACCTCACGCTGGCCAGCGCTGGGGAATGGTGCTGGAGCGGAGGCAGGCGGTGCTAGCGGCACAGCGGCTTGCCGACACGAGAACAAAAACTGTCCTCCTCAGTGAAGGAGGCGGCAGCGCCACTCAGGAGGACGGGCCGCGCCACCCGCAGCACTGCCACTCACCACCACCACCACCAGCTTGACCACGGTGGTGCGACCCCTGGGCATGACGTAACGATCCCCTGAGTCTGATGGGATGGCCTGTACCACGATCGTCAAGGGTTTGATGAAGAGCCAGGTCATCATACCCAAGTGTCGTGCCCTCGTGCTCAAGAAGTTAATAGTAGTCAGCGAAGGTACCTGGACTTGTCAGTAACACCGGGTTTCACGGCCTCGCTTGAAGCAGCAGCAGTAGCAACCTTGTCAGCTTATCACCGCCATCGTCGTCAGCTGCGCCTCGTCAGCATTATCAGTAGGAGGAGCAGCAGTATAGTTCAGCTGCAACAGGAGCAGCTTCAGTAGGACCAGTAGCATTACCAGCAGCCTCAGGAAGCTCATCTTTAGGGGCATCACCAGAAGCAATAACGTGCGCAGCATCACTAGCAGGAACAGTGGTAGTCACAGCAGCACCAAGATAACCACCAGTAACAACAGGAGTATAACAGTCTCAGCAGCAGCTGTATCACCAACATTAACATCAACAGTAATGTTAGTATCGGCAACATCAACAGCAACGGTACTATCGGTAACATCAACTGTAACAGTAGTATCGACAGCATCAACAGTAACGGTAGTATGGGCAACATCAACAGTAACGGCAGTATGGGCAACATCAACAGTAACGGTAGTATCGGCAACATCAACAGTAACGGTAGTATGGGCAACATCAACAGTAACGGTAGTATCGGCCACATCAACAGTAACGGTAGTATCGGCAACATCAACAGTAACGGTAGTATGGGCAACATCAACAGTAACGGTAGTATCGGCCACATCAACAGTAACGGTAGAATGGGCAACATCAACAGTAACGGTAGTATCGGCCACATCAACAGTAACGGTAGTATGGGCAACATCAACAGTAACGGTAGTATGGGCAACATCAACAGTAACGGTAGAATGGGCAACATCAACAGTAACGGTAGTATCGGCCACATCAACAGTAACGGTAGTATGGGCAACATCAACAGTAACGGTAGTATCGGCCACATCAACAGTAACGGTAGAATGGGCAACATCAACAGTAACGGTAGTATGGGCAACATCAACAGTAACGGTAGTATGGGCAACATCAACAGTAACGGTAGTATCGGCCACATCAACAGTAACGGTAGTATGGGCAACATCAACAGTAACGGTAGTATGGGCAACATCAACAGTAACGGTAGTATGGGCAACATCAACAGTAACGGTAGTATGGGCAACATCAACAGAAGCAGGAGCAACTCCAGCAGGAGACGTGGCACGGCCGGCGGGTACTTGATCTCAGGCAGATCTCAGGACAGTTTCATGGCTGTTTCGTTGAGATTTCCCGGAGGACGAGGCTGTGGCTGGGGAGCCGGAGCGGGAGGCAGGAAATTGGACAGTATACAGTTGGAGATGGAATTAAACACGTCTTCTCCCACCACAGTGAGGGAGGGAGGGAGGCTTCAGGTTGGCGGCAGTATTACACTGACTTTAAGAGGGCAAGTAATGACATTGCTCGTAGCCACAGTTGTCTACGAGACACGACTTGTTATTCTTCGCTGTCTCAGCTGTGGCGTGTGTAGCGTAGCCGTCTGGTAGATTATGTCGAGTCCTCTTTACTGTTTGCTCGAAACTAAAATGAATACAATAAATCAAGAACGGGTTAGTGAATTCAGGCAGCCACTCGTCTGAAAATATAGTTTAAGGACTTACATAAATTACGGGGTCATGTCTTAAGTAGTTAGTTGATCACAAAAGATCTTAAGATCGAGATGGAGGCTGCTAGATAGTGTACCCAAGTGTCGTGGGCACAGTGCACGTATGCTTGGCCAAGATGTAGGAGTGAGTACATGTGTTGGTAACAATAACATGCGCTGCATCTAACCCTGTCGTCCTCTCTCGCTCCATGTAATGTGATACGAGTAACCCGACGCCCTTGGGTCTCTGTGGATTAAAAGAATTATCTCAACTTAAATTACAAGTCGGGTAGTCAAGTACTGTTGAAAAGAAACTCACAATAAAAACTAGCTGAGCCACATGACTCCTGTGCATCTGTTATTTTCATAAACCAACCGTATGATCTAATATTTTTTTTATATTGTCATTTTTGTGTAAAGTCTGATTAACATTGAAGATTTACTCGCGAATGTGGTGCTTCTAGTGATGACAAGAGACAAGGCCGAGCGACGTGGAGGGAACGGTCTGGTTTGTCTGTGGTGGTGTTGGGTGTCAGCCCTTGTGGCGTGAGGGCCAGACTGGGTCCTGCCCGCCAGATGCCGCACCTCTGGCCCGCCTGGCCTCACGACCATCATCTTGTCCGCCTCGATTAACCTCCTGGGCATGACGTGTCGATATGACCCTTAAGGACCAGGTCAGACGCCAGTCTATTATACCTCAGGGTCGTACCGTTGTGCCCATGAGGTTCAGAAAAAGAAACACTGTGCAGTTTAATATGCAGTGTCCCTCTGAGTTAGTTAATGGATCGTTCGCTGTCACAGACAGGGTTATGTTCAGTAGCAGTAGGCCAGACAGCCCTTAACTCCAGTGTTGGGTCCTGCGTATCTGTGTGTATCGTGACCTTAGCCTGCAGTGTCAAGGTCACCCCTTCCTCCGCCTTCAGTGGTGGTCTCAGCCATTACCGCAGCGCAGGAGAGGACGTTCAGTGATCCCTTGTCGACGCTTCATGTTTCCTAGACTTAAGTGACGCTTTCTCACAAGGATTCCCTCTGCGAAATCCTGCGTCTCCACCTGCCACATGCGGTTATTTGGTCAGTTGTCAAGTGTGGAGTATCCAGGTAATGGCCCACCACTGACCCAATCTGAGACAAGGTTCTCAAGTTCTGTGCATGACACCAGACCTTTAATAACGATATTGAGAGACCAGTTGCATGACCCATACTCTGAGGTTTACTCGTAAGTTACATATTATTTTCTGCTCATCCTGTGTGATGGCTCAGGGTTGCGGAGGTCTCACAGCTCTGAACACGACAGATGTTCACACATCCTTGATATCGTATCTTGCCTCGATCCTCTCTGTGGTCTGTACCGTACGGACTTCACAGTGTTATGATCTCTGCGTGAGTGATAACCATTTGGTTGTAGTACACACACACTCACAACAGAATAGATTAGCTATTATTGTCTCCAGGTAAAGTGTAAGTGATAAGAAAATATGAACTTTTTTAACGTTCCACGATAAAGATTACTGTAAGTTACGAACACAGAAAGTGCGAGATAAAGAATTTGTAATATACAAACATATCCAAAACTTTTTGTCACTTGAGACCTGGCAATTGTCTAACCAGTAACCGTATGTCAGTTTCCTCAGTGATTCTAGTACGTGTAAGATTTGCTTATTTCAAAACGTAAATACAAAGGGAAGTGCGATCGTTTCTCCTCGTTATCCACTAACAGGTCTTTCTGATCTTTAGCTAAAGGCATCGCTAACAACTTCTGTCGGCCTACTTTCCTTTACTTATCTACTCTGATATTACTATAGGTGTCTCTCCCATAGACAAGCAACTCTCTTTGGCTCTCATTTTTCCTGTAACTCTTCCTCGGATAACTAACATTCCTTCACCCCCTGATGCTCCTCTTACTAATCCTGTGTCCCTCCCTGTAATCTAGTTTCGAACTGTCCGCAAAGCGCTTCTCATTCTAGACGCAAGCAAGGCTTATGGTCCTGATGGCATCCATCCCCGTGTACTGATAGAGTGTGCTTCTGAACTTGCACTTGTGCTTGATCCTATGTTGCGTTTTTGGTTAAAGACTAGAACTTTTCCTTCTTCTTGGAATCATGCGTTGATACATCCCATCTAAGATAGGTGACCGTTCTGACCCCTCTAATTATCGTCCAATTGCTTAAACATCTACTATTTCTAAAGTCTCTGGATCCGTCCTCAACTCCCATACTATCAGACATCTCGAATCTCACAGTCCTCTCTGATCACCAGGCATGGCTTCCGCAAAGCGAGATCCACCGGTGATATTCTTTCTTGTCTTATCAGTGTCTGATCATCATCCCTGAAAGATGTTTGGGAAGCCTGTTTAGTTGGCTTTGACGTATCCAAAACTTTTGAGAGGTTGTGGCCTCGGGGTCTCGTCTCCTGCTACCCTCCCTCACTTTGCCCCCATCATATCTAGCTTCCTCTCTGGCCGATCTGTCTCCGTAGCTGCTGATAAATCAGTCTTTTCTTTTTTCCTTCAACAGCTGTGTTCATCAGTATTCTACCGTGTCTCCTGCACTTTTTCTCCTTTTCATCAACGATTTCCTTTCTTCTACAAATAACGAGATGCTCTCATACGCAGACCACTCAACACTGCATTGCTCCAAATCCTTCAAATTTGCTCCTTCTTGTCCCACTCCATCTGTTTCCTGTCTCTACACAACATCCTCAGTAAACTCAGACTTGGACAGGGTATCTCAGTGGAGTAGATGGAATCTGGCTCGGTTTAATATCACCAAGACCTAGTTTCTATTCACCCTCTCTATCGAAAATTCCTTACAACTTTCCTCTCTCCTTCGGCGTTTCTGTAATTCCACCTCTTGACTTAATGAACATACTTGGTATTAATGTAGCATCCACACTATCTTGGAAACCTCCCATTACCGAAATTGGCTAAGTCTGCCTGTCAGACACTGAGATTCCTACTAAGATGTCGAAATTTCTTTTCTTCCGAACAGTTGCTTCGTTTATACAAAAGATTGATTTCCTCCTTGTATGGAGACTGCTTTCACACCTGTGTTGGTTCTAGCTCTGGATCCTAATTTGACACAGTTGATTCGAAAGCGGTTAGACTTATCAGCCCTCCCAGGCTAACTTCAAAACTTGACCCACTTGCCCTACGCTGCAGTGGTGGGACACTTTCCCACTTCTATGGATATTACTTCGATTTTGCTCCAGAGGGCTGGCTGCTTCTGTGTCCCTATCACCAGGTAGACCCAGTGCTCGGCAAGCTGCTGCTGCTGCGTCACATGATTACTGTGTTGCCGTTGGCAACGCCCTACATCTCGAAGCTTTGTTACTCTCTCCCCTCTCATGTCTTTCCCAATACTACGACCTGGCTCATTTCAAAAGACAGGTTTTTCTCTTCCTCCAAAATTCGTAGATACTTTCCCTTGAATCTTCATTGTTCTTTTCATTAACCTCTTTATATTTCAGTTATGGCCCGGCCTTGAAGTTGACTGTCGTCCATGACTGGAGCTTCCAACGTTTTTTTTTCTTCCCATTTTTTATAATATGTCTCTGTAGTGTACATACTTGTGATGTCCTATGTGACAGTCCCAAGCATTAGTCTGGCAGGGAGCTGGACATACCATAACACCTGCATCTGTATAAACTGTATGCACTGAAGTATGTCCAGTGCCCGGAGGGCACTAATACGTTGATAGTAGAGGGAATTAGATTTAATGATTATTGATTTCATCAATACGTTCATTGATCAACACGAAAGTTAATGACTGTGAGTCTGCCAGTAACCACGAGTGATGTCAGACTGAAAGAAAAAAAGTCTAACACTATCTCTCTTTTCTATTTCCAGGTGAGTGGAGGGGTTCATCAAGTGGCAGATGGTCAGGTGAGAACCTTGTCTTGTCTTGTGTAAGCCTACAATGTTGTATAGTAAGCAGGAATTTTGGTAAGAAGGGAGAAGGTTTGATTCTAATCTAAGGTAGCGACGGAGAGAGAGTCATCCCAGATATATGCGCAGTACACCATACTGGGGAGAATATGGCTCTTGTACATAATGGACAACCGTTCACGAGAAGAGTAATGGTTGTGGCACCTCCACAACACTTCTAGACTTTGGGAAGAAGACATTGTAACGTTCCTTATGTGAGGTTTTCAGGGTAAAGAGGACATTCTTATGTGCAGCATATGTATGTTATTGCCGGGTTTAATTGAAGTGTCTTGAAAATCAACAGTGGGAAACGAGTGAAGTTGCTTCCTCCCAACTCGGAGATGGTAGACGTCCGAATTGAGGGAAGAGGTTTGTTCAGGACAGTAGAGGAGAATGTGAGCAGAAGTTAGCAGAACGCGGTGGTATCCAAACCGGCGAGGCTATGTTGGTCCCAGGGAAAGTTAGTAAGATTGCTGTGCATAGATGACCACCGAGTTCTCCCAGAGTACCAGAGTTCGCGTTCTGAGGGAGGGGATAAGAGGGTGGTTGTGCCCAGTTGGAAGTGATAGACTTACGACTGTGGTTTGAGATCCTAAGGGAACAGAGAGAGCATATGTCTAGTGGGAAGGTTCAGAGTTAACATAAGAGATCGAGTGTTCCAGAACAGTGGTCATAAAGATCGGGAAGACGTGTCAGGTGTTGAGTTATACCTGACCAGTGAAAGGAAGGGCCTTGACTCCACTTGGATCATCCCAAGTAAGGTTTAACCAGTCCTCGTGGTGTACACTGACAGAAGAGAATTCCACAACCTGGCTGTATTACGAAACAAACTGTCTTAAGTGTCAGCCCTTGTTAGGCTGGTCTACATATACAGGTGTGTGCCGCAGATCATGGCCATGAGGCTGGGGCACACGCATACAGCTCAAGAGAGCAGTGGCCGAAATGTTACCTGTAGAACAGAGAGAGGGAAACATCATGATGACCCATGGGAAGGATGGTTGAAGACCATTATTGACAGGGGAGTTGGTCAGGCGGAAGGCCTTTGATCCCACTCTGACTAACACTTCTGGTGGCTGAATGCCCTCACAAATGGCGTAAGTTCGAATCCTTCTTTTGAAGGACAATATATATATATATATATATATATATATATATATATATATATATATATATATATATATATATATATATTGGAAAGGATCACAATTTTGCTCGTGATCAAGATATTCCTATGAGTCCACGGGGAAAATGAAACACGACAAGTTCCCAAGTGCACTTTCGTGTAATAATCACATCATCAGCAGAGTCACAAGAGAAAAATATAACAGTCAGTTGATATGCATCGAAGAGACGAAGCTAGGACGCCATTTGGTAAACATGTGACTGTCCAAAACACAACGAGCGTTCATAAACTCATCATTTTACAAATTTTATCAACGCTAAAGTTATCTAATTTGTATAGACCATCACTAATATTAAGATTATAATTCTTTGTGTATTCAATAATAGAAAATTCAGTGATATTTCTCCTGGTAATAGGGTTAGAGTTAATAACTGAGATGGCATTAATCCAGTCAATACGATGATCATAGTTATTAACGTGATCAAACAAGGCATTTGATTCTTGTCCTGTACTTATACTATATTTATGTTCCTTAGGTCTAACAGAAAGGTCCTTACCAGTCTGACCAACATAAAATTTATCACAATTTCCGCAAGGCACTTCATAGATGCATCCAAGAGAATTCTCTGGTGAATTCCTGATTAAGATATTCTTTATGGTATTATTGTTGCTAAAGGCAACATTTACATTAAAGGATTTAAACAACTTGGGAAGTAAAATGAAATTATCATTAAACGGGAGAACTAAAAGATTCTTGGTGTCAATGGGAGGTTTGGGCTCAACTCTATAAAATGATTTCTTTGCTAACTTAAGGGATTTATCAGTGAAAGATCTAGGGTACTTTAACTTAGATCCTATAGAATATATCTTCTCAAACTCATCATCAATAAACTCTGGACTGCAATTACGTAATGCCGTAAGGAACATTGATTGAAATGATAATAATTTAACTCTGTCATGTTGAGATGAGTGATAATGGATATATGAGCATACATTGGTGGGTTTTCTGTATATGTTAAACTTAAACTTGTTTCCTTGCCTATAAATCATGCGGTCTAAAAATGGTAACATACCATTATTTTCATTTTCTACAGTAAATTTGATGGAAGGTACTAAATTGACAAGAAAGGGGAGATTTACAAATATTTCTCCCCTTTCTTAACAATTTAGTACCTTCCATCAAATTTACTGTAGAAAATGAAAATAATGGTATGTTACCATTTTTAGATTGCATGATTCATAGGTAAGGAAACAAGCTTAAGTTTAGCATATACAGAAAACCCACCAATGTATGCTCATATATCCATTATCACTCATTTCAACATGACAGAGTTAAATTATTATCATTTCAATCTATGTTCCTTAGGGCATTACGTATTTGCAGTCCAGAGTTTATTGATGATGAGTTTGAGAAGATATATTCTATTGGATCTAAGTTTAAAGTACCCTAGATCTTTCACTGATAGATCCCTTAAGTTAGCAAAGAAATCATTTTATAGAGTTGAGCCCAAACCTCCCATTGACACCAAGAATCTTCTAGTCCTCCCTTTTGATAATAATTTCACTTTACTTCTCAAGTTGCTTAAATCCTTTAACGTAAATGTTGGCTTTAGCAACAATAATACTATAAAGAATATCTTAATCTGGAATTCACCAGAAAATTCTCTTGGATACATCTATAAAGTGCCTTGTGGATATTGTGATAGATTTTATGTTGGTCAGACTGGTAAGGATCTTTCTGTTAGACTTAAGCAACATAAATATAGTATAAGAACAGGACAAGAATTAAATGCCTTGTTTAATCACGTTTATAACTATGATCGTTGTATTGACTGGATTAATGCCATCTCAGTTATCAACTCTAACTCTATTACCAAGAGAAATATCATTGAATCTTCTATCATTTAATACACAAAGAATTATATTCTTAATTTTAGTGATGGTCTATACAAATTAGACAACTTTATTGTTGATAAAATTTGTAAAGTGATGAGTTTATGAATGCTCGTTGTATGTTTTGGACAATCACATGTTTACCAAATGGCGTCCTAGCTTTGTTTCTTCGATGTATATCAACTGACTTATATTTCTCTCTGTGTCTCCCCTGATGATGTGATTATTACACGAAAGTACACTTGGGAACTTATCGTGTTTTATTTTCCCCGTGGACTCATAGGAATATATATATATATATATATATATATATATATATATATATATATATATATATATATATATATATATATATATATATAATCATAGGTTTCTTCCCACATTAGCCTCACCGCAAGGTACCAAACCCACCACATATCTTCTCAAGCCAAAGTTATTTCCAGTTTACCAAGTTAAGCAGCGTCATGGGTTCCCCAGCCCAGCACCACCTCAGCCAGCAGGTCTTGATTCCTAAGCCAGCCTTCCCACAGAGGAATGAAGTTTAGACCTGCGTCCTGTGGTGGCCAGCCTGCTATCTGATTCGCTTTACTGTGTTGTTACGTAAATATTTGGACGCTGTGCCGCTGCTGCTGTGATGGAAGGAACATCACCACTGATTCCTTATGGTTGGCTGACGGGAATGAACGTAAGACGCTGGTCGTATTTTCTGCCATGTATCAGAAATTCGTATGAACGATATGTATTGATAGAATATGACATATTCCCTTCTTGCCGACCTCCTCACAGCGTCCACCAGCGGCCCAACACTTCACAAGTCTCCCCTCGCTTTTGTCCTACTGTCTGTAGTGGAAATTGATTACAATCAATCTGACGATATCTCGCGCCCCCCGCGACACAACTGCTGAGCGAGTGTGAGTGAGATAATGAGTACAGAGGAAGGGTGAGGGAAGTTAGCTTCCTCCTGCGGCCAGGTTACGATTATTGTCTCATCTGTCCCATAAATCTATCATGAGGTATGGCACACTTGTATCTCTATGTGTATGCGATTATTTTTCTCTTTTTATGTTTCTGTATTTCTGTACACTGTGGGTATTTTGTGCCTGTGTATTTTTATTTTGTGTTGCTTGTGTGTATGAGTGTGTATACTTGTTTATATTTGACTCTTCGTACCGTACGGGGAAGGAGTTTTAGACGTGCAGACCTCCATCTCTTGAACTTTCATACCACTTTATAAACTTATGTGACCAGTCCACACTGACTGTCTCGTAACTCAGTTTATCCCATTCATCCATTGCTCTTACGCTATAAAGCAGTTCTTTACATCTTCTCTGAACATTCTTTTGCTTAATATCATCATAGAACCTCTGCTGATTCTTTCTTTGCTTCTTTCAAAGAACATTTCATTGTTTACGTCATCAGACCTAATTCTCTTTTGCCTCTCATTTTGGACAAAAATGCAACCTCTAGCCTCTCGCTTTCACTGTGTTTCCTTACTTCTGGCACTGCCTCTGTTCCCCTTCTCTACTGATTCATTGTAGTTTTCTGACTGCGGTGACCCAACTTTAAAAGCATATTCTAGCTTTGGCATTATTTACGATGAGAACAATTTGGTGAACATTTTCTTATCCATGTACTTTAGCACAGTTCTAATAATTGTCGGGACATAGCATATCTCTTTTTACTTGTTTCCTAAGATGGGTCTCCGGGGACAGACAGGTTAGGGACGATGTCAGCTTCCATGTTCCTACCGCATGCAGACTCATGCAGCTTTTACCATGGTGGATGATAACTGTATCGAGGCTGCCTGTCGCTGTGTTCTATCCTCATTATTCTACATGTCCTCAGGGTTAAGGCTCATTAACCATGTATTACACTAACTCTGAAGTTTGTCTAGATCCCATTGTAAGTTGATGTTACCCTCCTCGTTTTTTTACACCCCTCAAGACAATGGTATCATCCGCGAACATATTGAGTTGGAGATCAATAGAAGTAATGGTTTTGGAACGAACCCTGTGACTTAAACCCATTTCGAAAAGACTCATCTCACATGCATTTTTTATTCCTTTCCTCAGATCATTTTCTGTATGTAAGGGGTTCCTCTCTTATTCCTTTCCTGAAAATCCAGGTTCTTAACTAACTTCCTTTGTCTTAAATGTCAGATGCTTCGAGCAAATCAGATATAGGCAGTCCCCCTGCCCTATTCCTTTTCCTATAACGGAGCTCACTTTCACATAGATGTCTTAAAGTTTCTGTACATATGATTTTATGATTTTCTTTCCCAAACCACGTCGTCTCTCAGTTAAGGCGTCAACCATATCCTTTCTGATTATCATTCCCAGTGTTGTTTAGTTTGTCTCTGTGGTCTTCATTCTCAGACACGTATGCCTTTTGCCCCATTCCCCTCCTGTAGCGATTTAATTTCTTCAGGACCACGAGCCTTATGTGGGTTAAGACCCTTCAGTACTCTGTTCGTGTCTCTTCGTGATATTTGAACGCTTTCCAAGACCTCCATCCTGTTCCATCTAGCTGGCTCCGAGCCTGTGTTGTCTTCCACTGTGAAAACACCTGAACTTGTCGTTCAGTGCCTTACACATTCTTGCATCATCCTTCACAAGTATTGCATCAGAATTCCTTAGTCTGATTAGGTGTTTGTTCAAGAAATAGGGTCCCATGTGCATTAACCTCCCTCCCCGTACAGTCCAAATAGGTAATGACACACACACACACACACACACACACACACACACACACACACACACACACGGGCCTCCGTGGTGTAGTGGTCAGCGTTACTGACCGTCAGCACCGTCTCTCCCGGTGTCAGACCCGCATAGGTTCGATTTTTCTGTGTTTTTTCAGTAGTGTAATTAGAAGAGAGGGAGAAGAAGTGGGACAGAGAAGGAATAGTTTGAAATAGAATAGAAGACTGAAGTGTGTGCAGGTGTGTGGTGCATGTGGCTGATTTTGTAGAAGCGTGTTTTTGGTGCATTATTTTTTGTACCCCCGGCAGACTGTGGGTGTGTGTTTATGTATTAGTGTTGTATCTCTGGTTTTTTGAATGATATTCACTAATCAAAACGTTGTTCATTGTGTACATCGATGGATGACCGGAGCCTCCCTGAACGCTTTAAGGATTTGGGAGAACCAAGAGCGTTCCAAGTTTGTGTTCTCGTCGAGAGAAGGGAGTTCTCAAGAGTGTTCAGATCGTGCTTAGTTTTTCTTGTGGCTGCCATCATATATATATATATATATATATATATATATATATATATATATATATATATATATATATATATATATATATATATATATATTTTTTTTTTTTTTTTTGCTTTGTCGCTGTCTCCCGCATTTGCGAGGTAGCGCAAGGAAACATATATATATATATATATATATATATATATATATATATATATATATATATATATATGTGTGTGTGTGTTTGTGTGCGTTAGAGAGAGAGAGAGAGAGAGAGAGAGAGAGAGAGAGAAATTATATATATATATATATATATATATATATATATATATATATATATATATATATTCCAGTGAGTCCACGGGAAAATGAAACACGATAAGTTCCCAAGTGCACTTTTGTGTATTAATCACATCATCTGGGGAGATGCAAGAAAGAAATATAACAGTCAGTTGATATACAGCGAAGAGAAGTAGCTAGGACTCCATTTGATAAAAAACAAATTGACTAATATCTGATGTACACCATACCCCGAGAATCGAACCCTGGTTCATATGTGTGGCAGCCAGGTAACGTAACCTCTCGGCGACGATGAGCTTTAAGCATCGTCTCGTCCGTAACCATTCGCTGATTCACGCAACGTGAGTGAGCGGCAGTATTTCCACCTCATGTGGGTGCATGACGAGCCATGAGACCCGTGACTCAGTAAATGTGTAAGAAGGAGGTGCTAGTTTTAGCCTATCGTGACCTAGGAATTAGACTACCTGGCTATATATATATATATATATATATATATATATATATATATATATATATATATATATATATATATTGATATTCCTATAAGTCCACGGGGAAATGAAACACGATAAGTTCCCAATTGCTTTTTCGTGTAACAATCACATCATCAGGGGAGACACAAGAAAGAGATGTAACAGTCAGTTAATATACAACGAAGAGACGTAGCTCGGACGAAAGTGTACTTGGGAACTTATCGTGTTTCATATCCCCGTGTACTCGTAGGAATATACTTGATCAGGCCCTCAATTGTGATCCTTTCCAATATATATATATATATATATATATATATATATATATATATATATATATATATATATATATATATATATATATATATATATATATATATTATTATTATTATTATTATTATTATTATTATTATTATTTTGCTTTGTCGCTGTCTCCCGCGTTTGCGAGGATGCGCAACGAAACAGACGAAAGAAATGGCCCAACCCACCCCCATACACATGTATATACATACACGGCCACACACGCAAATATACATACCTATACATCTCAATGTACACATATATATATATACACATACATATATACCCATGCACATAATTCACAGTCTGCCTTTATTCATTCCCATCGCCACCTCGCCACACATGGAATACCATCCCCCTCCCCCCTCATGTGTGCGAGGTATTGCTAGGAAAAGACAACAAAGGCCCCATTCCTTCACACTCAGTCTCTAGCTGTCATGCAATAATGCCCGAAACCACAGCTCCCTTTCCACATCCAGGCCCCACACAACTTTCCATGGTTTATCCCAGACGCTTCACATGCCCTGATTCAATCCACTGACAGCACGTCAACCCCGGTATACCACATCGATCCAATTCACTCTATTCCTTGCCCGCCTTTCACCCTCCTGCATGTTCAGGCCCCGATCACTCAAAATCTTTTTCACTCCATCTTTCCACCTCCAATTTGGTCTCCCACTTCTCGTTCCCTCCACCTCTGACACATATATCCTCTTAGTCAATCTTTCCTCACTCATTCTCTCCATGTGCCCAAACCATTTCAAAACACTCTCTTCTGCTCTCTCAACCACACTCTTTTTATTTCCACACATCTCTCTTACCCTTACATTACTTACTCGATCAAACCACCTCACACCACACATTGTCCTCAAACATCTCATTTCCAGCACATCCACCCTCCTGCGCACAACTCTATCCATAGCCCACACCTCGCAACCATACAACATTGTTGGAACCACTATTCCTTCAAACATAGCCATTTTTGCTTTCCGAGATAATGTTCTCGACTTCCACACATTCTTCAAGGCTCCCAGGATTTTCGCCCCCCTCTCCCACCCTATGATTCACTTCCGCTTCCATGGTTCTTTTTTTTCATACTATTCGCCATCTCCCGCGTTGGCCATGAAGCGTTAAGAGCAGAGGACTGAGCCTTTGAGGCAAATCCTCACTTGGCCCCCTTCTCTGTTCCTCCTTTTGGAAAATTAAAAACGAGAGAGGAGGATTTCCAGCCCCCCGCTCCCTCCCCTTTTAGTCGCCTTCTGCGACATGCATGGAATTCGTGGGAAGTATTCTTTCTCCCCTATCTCCAGGGATGATATATATATATATATATATATATATATATATATATATATATATATATATATATATATATATATTATATCATCCCTGGGGATTAGGGAAGAAATAATACTTCCCACATATTCCCTGCGTGTCGTAGAAAGCGACTAAAACGGGCGGAAGCAAGGGGCAGGAACAGAGAAGGGGGCCAAGTGAAGAGTTTTCCGTCTAGAGCTTGGTCCTCTATTCTGGAACGCTACCTCGGTAGTACGAATATTTATTAAGAATATACCCCGTGACGTGCAGATAGTATTAACACACATCGTAGACTAAGCCAGGTACCCATTCATCAACCAGGAGGATGAAGAGCTCTATTAACTGAGGACCGAATACCGTGTCCAGGATTCGAACCTGGGCAATCCCGTGGGTGAAGCATGTTCAGCGACGCTAACTGCTACACCAAGGAAGCTCTTGTGTGTGTGTGTGTGTGTGTGTGTGTGTGTGTGTATTTATGGAGAGAGTGTTTTACACTTGTATTGCCCTGTAACTTAAACTCGTATATGTGTCCCATGTCTCACCTCCTATGTATGTACGTCCACGACCCACCCCCACACGGGACAGTGCCTGTGATGGAGGTAGCTTCTGCATATGCCACCAGTGGCCGCCGCACGTGAACTGCCGCAGGAACATTCAGTAACTCTTGGGTTTAAATATTGGAGGAGTTCGCTGCCGTGGCCAGGAGTGTGGGAGTCGAGCCGGCTAGTTGCTCGTCTCCCGGGCCATTAATCTTGTGCCCTGGTCGCCCCTGCAAATTACGTTTTGCCCCCGGGGTACCTTTTGGCTGCTGGGTCTTACCGCCGCCCCCATGATCCAGCCAAAAGTTATCCATTTCGAAGAAGATATATATATATATATATATATATATATATATATATATATATATATATATATATATATATATATATATATATATATTTTTTTTTTTTTTTTTTTTTTTTGCCGCTGTCTCCCGCGTTTGCGAGGTAGCGCAAGGAAACAGACGAAAGAAATGGCTCAACCCACCCCCATACACATGTATATACATACACGTCCACACACGCAAATATACATACTTACACAGCTTTCCATGGTTTACCCCAGACGCTTCACATGCCCTGATTCAATCCACAGACAGCACGTCAACCCCGGTATACCACATCGCTCCAATTCACTCTATTCCTTGCCCTCCTTTCACCCTCCTGCATGTTCAGGCCCCGATCACACAAAATCTTTTTCACTCCATCTTTCCACCTCCAATTTGGTCTCCCACTTCTCCTCGTTCCCTCCACCTCCGACACATATATCCTCTTGGTCAATCTTTCCTCACTCATTCTCTACATGTGCCCAAACCATTTCAAAACACCCTCTTCTGCTCTCTCAACCACGCTCTTTTTATTTCCACACATCTCTCTTACCCTTACGTTACTTACTCGATCAAACCACCTCACACCATACATTGTCCTCAAACATCTCATTTCCAGCACATCCACCCTCCTGCGCACAACTCTATCCATAGCACACGCCTCGCAACCATACAACATTGTTGGAACCACTATTCCTTCAAACATACCCATTTTTGCTTTCCGAGATAATGTTCTCGACTTCTACACATTCTTCAAGGCTCCCAGGATTTTCGCCCCCTCCCCCACCCTATGATCCACTTCCGCTTCCATGGTTCCATCCGCTGCCAGATCCACTCCCAGATATCTAAAACACTTTACTTCCTCCAGTTTTTCTCCATTCAAACTTACCTCCCAATTGCCTTGACCCTCAACCCTACTGTACCTCATAACCTTGCTCTTATGCACATTTACTCTTAACTTTCTTCTTTCACACACTTTACCAAACTCAGTCACCAGCTTCTGCAGTTTCTCACATGAATCAGCCACCAGCGCTGTATCATCAGCGAACAACAACTGACTCACTTCCCAAGCTCTCTCATCCCCAACAGACTTCATACTTGCCCCTCTTTCCAAAACTCTTGCATTCACCTCCCTAACAACCCCATCCATAAACAAATTAAACAACCATGGAGACATCACACTCCCCTGCCGCAAACCTACATTCACTGAGAACCAATCACTTTCCTCTCTTCCCTACACGTACACATGCCTTACATCCTCGATAAAAACTTTTCACTGCTTCTACCAACTTGCCTCCCACACCATATATTCTTAATACCTTCCACAGAACATCTCTATCAACTCTATCATATGCCTTCTCCAGATCCATAAATGCTACATACAAATCCATTTGCTTTTCTAAGTATTTCTCACATACATTCTTCAAAGCAAACACCTGATCCACACATCCTCTACCACTTCTGAAACCACATTGCTCTTCCCCAATCTGATGCTCTGTACATGCCTTCACCCTCTCAGTCAATACCCTCCCATATAATTTACCAGGAATACTCAACAAACTTATACCTCTGTAATTTGAGCACTCACTCTTATCCCCTTTGCCTTTGTACAATGGCACTATGCACGCATTCCGCCAATCCTCAGGCACCTCACCATGAGTCATACATACATTAAATAACCTTACCAACCAGTCAACAATACAGTCACCCCCTTTTTTAATAAATTCCACTGCAATACCATCCAGATATATATATATATATATATATATATATATATATATATATATATATATATATATATATATATATATATATATATATATATTTTTTTTTTTTTTTTTTTTTTTTTTTTTTTTTTTTTATACTTTGTCGCTGTCTCCCGCGTTTGCGAGGTAGCGCAAGGAAACAGACGAAAGAAATGGCCCAACCCCCCCCCCCCATACACATGTACATACACACGTCCACACACGCAAATATACATACCTACACAGCTTTCCATGGTTTACCCCAGACGCTTCACATGCCTTGCTTCAATCCACTGACAGCACGTCAACCCCTGTATACCACATGACTCCAATTCACTCTATTTCTTGCCCTCCTTTCACCCTCCTGCATGTTCAGGCCCCGATCACACAAAATCTTTTTCACTCCATCTTTCCACCTCCAATTTGGTCTCCCTCTTCTCCTCGTTCCCTCCACCTCCGACACATATATCCTCTTGGTCAATCTCTCCTCACTCATTCTCTCCATGTGCCCAAACCATTTCAAAACACCCTCTTCTGCTCTCTCAACCACGCTCTTTTTATTTCCACACATCTCTCTTACCCTTACGTTACTTACTCGATCAAACCACCTCACACCACACATTGTCCTCAAACATCTCATTTCCAGCACATCCATCCTCCTGCGCACATCTCTATCCATAGCCCACGCCTCGCAACCATACAACATTGTTGGAACCACTATTCCCTCAAACATACCCATTTTTGCTTTCCGAGATAGTGTTCTCGACTTCCACACATTTTTCAAGGCTCCCAAAATTTTCGCCCCCTCCCCCACCCTATGATCCACTTCCGCTTCCATGGTTCCATCCGCTGACAGATCCACTCCCAGATATCTAAAACACTTCACTTCCTCCAGTTTTTCTCC
The DNA here is from genome assembly GCF_036320965.1 of Panulirus ornatus. Taxonomy (NCBI): domain Eukaryota; kingdom Metazoa; phylum Arthropoda; class Malacostraca; order Decapoda; family Palinuridae; genus Panulirus; species Panulirus ornatus. The sequence continues at coordinate 22,244,704 of NC_092229.1, read as the reverse complement.
ATTCAAACTCACCTCCCAATTGACTTGACCCTCACCCCTACTGTACCTAATATATATATATATATATATATATATATATATATATATATATATATATATATATATAAATATATAGCAGGTCGAAAAATCCACGAAGAGCGGTTGGTGGCTTGTGTTAATCGTACGTGTCTCTCCAGGCTGGTACACGCAGCTTCCAGAGGTTTCCTATACCACCACAGTAGCAGCCGCAGTTGGATTTCTTTTTGCTTTATAGAACCAGGTATGACGGAGGGAATTTCACGTGTCCTCCGTTGCCTTGGTAGATTAGGTTAGTTTAAGATGACGGCGCAGTTGGTGGTCAGGATGTTCAGGGATGATAACGGCAGATATCTTTTAGCTTTCCAGGGAAGTTGTAATTGTTTGCAGCACATTTACGTAAACACATAAACTTCAATACCAGAAACTTTGTTATGGTGGCTCAGATGTGGTGTAATGATTCGTTGTTAGGCTGCCCCCCTTCACACACACACACACACACACACACACACACACACACACACACACCTTTAGCTTTCTGCTGTAAACATTATCAACAAATTTCCGGGCACTTCAGTTGTGTTTGTTCTCCTCCTTCGTCTCTTCACCCTCACTCTCCTCTGCTCCTCCTCCTCCTATTACTCCTCTTGACTGTGGAGTGGCAGATGGCTGCACCTCGGCCAGATGTGCCATTACGTATCAGCGGTGAGTCCGTGTGCTGGCTGGGCCTCTGGTGTGCTCTCCCGCCCGACCACCTCCCCTCCTCTACCTCCCTGTCTTCTTCCCAACCTCCTCCTCCTCCTCCTCCTCCTCGTGATCGGAGAGGAGTAGATGGTTACGCCTCGTACTGCTGGGCACCAGTGGTGACTCAGCCTCAGCGAGTGAGAAAGCCATATAGCAAATGAGTGAAGTATTGGGATGAAAAAGGACTCATTCGGATGAATAAGATTTCAGAGTAAACAGTGAGTAAGATGAGGTGTAGTGGCTACGATGGATGAGGAGTGAGAGGAGAGGGTAGGATGATGAATAATGTGACTGTGGTTTGTGAGGGATTACCCTCACGAATGAGGAAGCATCAGAGAAGTATTATAGTATCAAAGTATGAGAGAGTGGATGGCAGAGAATGGTCGAGAAGAACCAAAGAATGAGTGAAGGAACAACGGACATTTAATGAAAGACTGCTAAAGGACGAATGAAGAACATACCCATTTTTTCTCTCCGAGATAACGCTCTCGACTTCCACACATTCTTCAACGCTCCCAGAACCTTCTTCCCCTCCCCCACTTTATGACTCACTTCCGCTTCCATGGTTCCATCCGCTGCTTACATCCCTTTTAACTTCTCCCTTATCCCTACTGTACCTAATGATCTTGCTTTCATTCACTTTTACTCTCAACTTTCTCCTTTCACGCACTACACCAAACTCAGTCACCAACCTTTGCAGTTTCTCACTCGAATCAGCCACCAGCGCTGTATCATCAGCGAACAACAACTTACTCACTTCCTAAGCCCTTTCATCCACAACAGACTGCATACTTGCCCCTTTCTCCATAACTCTTGCATTCGCTTCCCTGGCCACCCCATCCTTAAACAAATTAAACAACCATGGAGACATCACGCACCCCTGCCGCAAACCGACATTCACTGGGAACCAATCGCTTTCCTCTCCTCCTACTCGTACACATGTCTTACATCCTTGGGAAAAACTTAACACCTCATCCTGAACCAGATACCCATTCTGTTGACTAACCCCTAGGGGTGGATGAACAGCTATGTTGACTGTGGGGCGACTGCCGTAGCCAGTATTCGAACCTATGCGTTCGACCGGGTGGCCCGTGAATGCACCTTTTGCTTTTCTGTTTAGCAAACGTGATTAACCCACTGAACACAACGGTACGACCCTTGGGTACGTCGGTACGGCCCAGCCCATTGTACCACGGTCGTGCTCAAGAGGTTACGGTAGCGAACAGGCCTGGTGGAGTGCTGGCTGGCTGGCAGTCAAGTGGCACTTGCCAGAGCTGACTACCTGCATGATGTGTTTTCTGAAGGTATATATGAGCCACGAGCACCATCTGCAGCCGTAACTGCCGTGTCTGTTGGTATCTGTGTGTGTGTGTGTGTGTGTGTGTGTGTGTGTGTGTGTGTGATTGCCATTTAGGTTTTACGGGGAGAGAGTTTTTATATCCATGTTGCTCCTTGTATGTATGTGTCATGTTTGTCTGCATATTTGTACACACAAATAGTAATCACACACGCATGGATTAGGTTAGTGTGTGTGTGTGTGTGTGTGTGTGTGTGTGTGTGTGTGTGTGTGTGTGTTTGTGTGTATGTGTGTGTGTGACTAATATTTGTGTTACGGGGAGAGCATTATGCGTTCGTGTTGCCCAGTCTCTTGACCTTGTATATATGTACCATGTCTTTACTCCTATGTATGTATTCACACACATTCACACCATAGCTTATACCAGGTACCTATCTTAGCAACCAGTCCCTAACGGAGGATGATCAGTTGGGTGGACTGTGGACAGGCTGCCGAATCTAGGACACGAACCTAAGCGGGTTTGATCTCAGACGGCCTGTGCACGCGTGGCAGTCAGTAATGCTAACCGATACACCACGGAGGTCCGTGTGTGTGTGTGTGTGTGTGTGTGTGTGTGTGTGTGTGTGTGTGTTCATGTTTCTTTGTCTTTCTATTTGTATGTTCACTGGCCTGTCCCAGTGCAATTGCTTCGTAATTTCTCTGTTCCTGTCTTCTTATTCCAGTTTCATTTTGTCTTGCGTAATTGACTCTATCACACACTTCTTGACCCTTGTACACCCAACACAAAACTGTCCTTACATTTTTGTGTTAGACAGTATGACGCGACTGTCGAAAGATTTTGACAAATGCTGAGTCTAGGGACTTGCATCACACTGGCGGTCCTGCTTTCCTTATGAACATTTCTTAGTGTGCGTAAAACATGGTTTACAGTGGGAAGCACACTGTTTTCAAACAGTTTTAATGCATCGTATTTCTTTTTATTTCAAGAGTAAAGTTGGTTACTTTCCCTCTTCTATAGGTATTACTTTGGTTTTTGTTCTCGAGAGCTGGCGGCTTGTGTGCCCCACCACTAGCTAGAACACGCAATACTGGGCAAGCTGCTGGGTACATGATTATTGTGTGACCGTTGACAACTCAAGGCTGGGCCGTTTTAACAGCTGCTTCTTTTCCTACACCTCGAAGCTTTGGAATTCTCTACCATGTCTTCTTTTTTCATTTCATTAACTTCTCTATATTTCAATTAAGGCCCAGCCTTGATGCAGACTATTGTCCGTAAGTGGAGCCTCCAAAGTGATATATACTTCCCACGTATTCCCTGCGTGTCGTAGAAGGCGACTAAAAGGGAAGGGAGCGGGGGGCTAGAAATCCTCCCCTCTTGTTTTTAATTTTCCAAAAGAAGGAACAGACAACGGGCCAAGTGAGGATATTCCCTCACAGGCTCAGTCCTTTGTTCTTAACGCTGCCTCGCTAATGCGGGAAATGGCGGATAGTATGAATATATATATATATATATATATATATATATATATATATATATATATATATATATATATATATATATATATATATATATATTTTCTTTTCTTTTAAACTATTCGCCATTTCCCGCGTTAGCGAGGTAGCGTTAGGAACAGAGGACTGGGCCTTTTTTGGAATATCCTCACCTGGCCCCCTCTGTTCCTTCTTTTGGAGAAAAAAAAAAAACAAAAACGAGAGGGGAGGATTTCCAGCCCCCCGCTCCCTCCCCTTTTAGTCGCCTTCTAAGACACGCAGGGAATACGTGGGAAGTATTCTTAATCCCCTATCCCCAGGGATAAATATATATATATATATATATATATATATATATATATATATATATATATATATATATATATATATATATATATATTTGAGGACAATATGTGGTGTGAGGTGGTTTGATCAAGTAAGTAATGAAAGGGTAAGAAAGATGTGTGGTAATGAGAAGAGTGTGGTTGAGAGAGCAGAAGAGGGTGTATTGAAATGGTTTGGTCACATGGAGAAAATGAGTGAGGAAAGATTGACAAAGAGGATTTAAGTGTCAGAGGTGGAGGGAATGAGGAGAAGTGGGAGACCAAATTGGAGGTGGAAAGATGGCGTGAAAAAGATTTTGAGCGATCGGGTCCTGAAGATGCAGGAGGGTGAAAGGCGTGCAAGGAATAGAGTGAATTGGTACGATGTGGTATACCGGGGTCGACGCGCTGTCAATGGATTGAACCAGGTCATGTGAAGTGTCTGGGGTAAACCATGGAAAGTTTTGTGGGGCCTTGATGTGGAAGGGAGCTATGATTTCGGTGCATTATACATGACAGCTAGAGACTGAATGTGAACGAATGTGGCCTTTGTTGTCTTTGCCTAGCGCTACCTCTCGCGAGTGCGGGGGGAGGGGGTTGTTATTTCATGTGTGGCGGGGTGGCGACGGGAGTGAATAAAGGCAGCAAGTATGAATTATATATATATATATATATATATATATATATATATATATATATATATATATATATATATATATATATAAACAGAACAGGAACGATAATTATCAAGAAATGCGTCTCGTATTCACGTTTACCAACCGTACCGAGACAATAGAAGTCGTAGTCTTCATTTTGAAATCCATGTGACCCACCTGTAAATATGATTCATATGTCTGGTGGACCTTCTGTATGTGTGCCATTGTATCTCTATCTTCCTGAGACTTTTAACTGAGCCGCTCCTTCATGATCTCTCCCTCTCTTACCCCCTTACCTCCCTCAGTAGCATCTATATACTGTCTCCTTAATGGAAGATTTCGCAAGGTTGCTGTGCTACAGTGGCCCATATTCAGTCTGTGGAATTCGCTGCCTCAGTCTATGCTTGCGAAGAATTTGACCTGCTCAAAATGGTCCCCAGTCTTGTTGATTTCTTTTGGCGTTTAGGTTCACTTTTATTTCCCACGTTGATTATTCATTAACCAAATAATGAAGGTGAACGTTGAATGATTCCCCACCTCTCATGGTGGCGTTGTAAAGGAGGTTTTCTGCTCGTATATACACGTGATGATGAAACCCATTGTTGATGGTGTATCCGTGTGTCTGGCTCTGGTGTGTTCCCTGCCTCCTGCTCATTCACACTATCCTCCTCCACACACTCTCAACAAATTACACCTGTACGTCACATTACCTCCGTGTGGATACCAACACAATTTCCCTGTAGTCATAATACCCCATTATGAGGCTTCTCCACCACACTGCAGGTTTGCCTTGCTCCTCCTCTTGCACCACCTACATATCTCACGCGTATTATTCTCGCTGTATATTAGTCTACGACCGTCGTAACTTCAGGGAAGGTTTCGTACCCGTTAATACATTTAGGTAGTCTTTGTCACTCGTCATCTTCCCCATTAGATGCTGTTTGAATAGGCAGTGTGTCGTGTACTGCACCAGTGGATCATGAACGTTGGCGTTCCCTTCTCTACTCTCTCTCTCCCTCCTCATTAGCCTATTGTCGCTGGGAGAGACAATAGGAACAGTTTACTCTCTTGAGAGGGTTTGTCTCAGCAGAGTCATTACGTGGGGTAACCTCCATACTGTGCAGTTGTGAACGCTAATTTTTTGTTAACTAGTAATTCATGTGTGTGTGTGTGTGTGTGTGTGTGTGTGTGTGTGTGATTACCTGCATTTGTACTTTAAGAGGCGGGAGTTTTACTCTTTTGGGGCCCCATCGCTTAAACATTCTCTGTTATCGTTGAACTTAATACATTTATGTATGCTGTCTGCATTAACCATGTCTTCAGTCATTTTATCGCATTCCTCTACTGTTCTTCTACTCGTAAAAGTACCTCTGTACATTTTTTTTTTTAACAAGTTTCTTGCTTAGTTTTTATGGTATGTTCTCACTTGGTTCTGTTCCGGTATTTGTCAAAGAACTGTTCACTGTCCGCTCCATCGATCTGTTTTAAAGACTTAGAAGTTGAGATAAGGTCACCCATCACTCTTCTCTCTTCCAGTATGGTTAAATCTAAAGCCTCTCACTTTCCCTTTAACTTACTTCTCTTAATTCTGGAGCCATATTTGTTGCCCTCCTGTGGACGTTTTGTGTTAACTCTTGTGCTTCTTTAGGTGCGCTGACCAAACTCGAGGAGCATATTCTAGTTTTGTCCTCTTTATAGTATGAACAGCTTGCCAGATATTTTATCATTTATACTCCTGAAAACTACTCTGATATTTGCCAACACAGAGAGAAAACTACTCTGATATTTACCAACACACAGTGAAAACTACTCTGCTATTTACCAACACACAGTGGAAACTACTCTGCTATTTACCAGCACACAGTGAAAACTACTCTGCTATTTACCAACACACAGTGAAAACTACTCTGCTATTTACCAACACACAGTGAAAACTACTCTGCTATTTACCAACACACAGTGAAAACTACTCTGCTATTTACCAACACACAGTGACAACTACTCTGCTATTTACCAACACACAGTGAAAACTACTCTGCTATTTACCAACACACAGTGAAAACTACTCTGCTATTTACCAACACACAGTGGAAACTACTCTGCTATTTACCAACACACAGTGGAAACTACTCTGCTATTTACCAGCACACAGTGAAAACTACTCTGCTATTTACCAACACACAGTGAAAACTACTCTGCTATTTACCAACACACAGTGAAAACTACTCTGCTATTTACCAACACACAGTGAAAACTACTCTGCTATTTACCAACACACAGTGACAACTACTCTGCTATTTACCAACACACAGTGAAAACTACTCTGCTATTTACCAACACACAGTGGAAACTACTCTGCTATTTACCAACACACAGTGAAAACTACTCTGCTATTTACCAGCACACAGTGAAAACTACTCTGCTATTTACCAACACACAGTGAAAACTACTCTGCTATTTACCAACACACAGTGAAAACTACTCTGCTATTTACCAACACACAGTGAAAACTACTCTGCTATTTACCAACACACAGTGAAAACTACTCTGCTATTTACCAACACACAGTGAAAACTACTCTGCTATTTACCAACACACAGTGAAAACTACTCTGCTATTTACCAACACACAGTGAAAACTACTCTGCTATTTACCAACACACAGTGAAAACTACTCTGCTATTTACCAACACACAGTGAAAACTACTCTGCTATTTACCAACACACAGTGAAAACTACTCTGCTATTTACCAACACACAGTGAAAACTACTCTGCTATTTACCAACACACAGTGAAAACTACTCTGCTATTTACCAACACACAGTGAAAACTACTCTGCTATTTACCAACACACAGTGACAACTACTCTGCTATTTACCAACACACAGTGAAAACTACTCTGCTATTTACCAACACACAGTGAAAACTACCCTGCTATTTACCAACACACAGTGAAAACTACTCTGATATTTACCAACACACAGTGAAAACTACTCTGATATTTACCAACACACAGTTTGTCTTCTTGAGTGTTCTCCTAACAGCAAGTTAGGGACGATGCCGACTCCCAAGTCCTGACACTCGGCTGAACCCTGAAGCTCATTTCCTGCTAGATAATAATCATAATGAGTCCTTTCACTCCGCCCCATTCTCATTACTTTATATTTGCTCGAGCTGAATTGCATTAGACCAGCTTTGGAGTCTCTTTAGGTGCCATTGTAAGTTGAACGCAATCCTCCTCGTTTTTCACTTTCCTCGTGAACTTTTCATCATCTGCAAACATATTCAAGTAGGATTTCATACCTTAGGGCAAGCCATCACATAGATCAAGAAACGTGGTTATCCCAGAACAGAACCTGTGGCACTTCTCTGGTCACTTGACCACCCTTCATTCCTGCCTAGTGATCCAGCTTCTTTATCAGCCTCCCATCGGGACAGTGTCAAATGCTTTCTGGCAGTCCAGATACAAACAGTCCACCCAGTCTTCACCTCCACGTGACTCCCCGAAGTTCAGAGGCGTGAGGCATTCACCCCACCACCACCATCACCATCACCACCACCAGTTGATCCTCCCAGTTGGCCCCTTACCGTCCGCATCGTCACACTCGAATTTCAAAGGAACGTGGACCACAGATCAAGATTGTACCTTCGTTACCAGTGTGATTTATATACAAGATGTAAACAATTCGTGTTTTTGTTTTCTTTTTTTTTTTTAATGTATCATTCTTAAGCAGTTTGCCTAAAGGTGGGCAATTTTGTGTGCGCCCAGAAAGTCTCCCCTGTGTAGGATTAAAGCGAAAATTAATGTACGATATTTAGTTCACTTTTTCTAATGAAGGTAAACATTGAAAATATTAAATATAAAGCAGAAAACTCGTTAATGTTAAATATGCATTGGTCTTTAACAAACACTCTCTCTCTCTCTCTCTCTCTCTCTCTCTCTCTCTCTCTCTCTATATATATATATATATATATATATATATATATATATATATATATATATATATATATATATATATATATTGATTGATAGGCATGTAAAGGAGACACTTTGGATGTATATATGTTCAGAGGGGCAGATGGTAGGATGTCTGATCACTATCTTTGTTTGGAGAAGAATGAAGGCTTGTAGAGGTTTTAGGAAAAGAGGAAACAATAATTGTGCGAAGAGAGTGGTAAAAGTAAGAGAGCTTGGAAAGAGACATGTGTGAAGAACCACCAGGAGAGATTGAGCGTAGAATGGCAGAAAGTAAGAGTCAGTGAAGCAAAGGGAGTGAGTAAGGAATGGGTAGTATTTAGAGAAGTAGTGCTGGCATGTGCAAGAGATGCATTTGGCATACAAAAGGCAGATGATGGGCAGATTAGAAAGGATAGTGAGTGGTGGGATGAAGATGTGAAGTTGCTGGTGATTGCGAGAAGGGAGGCCTTTATGCGGTACTTACAGGGAAGGAGTGCATATGATTGGGAAATATATAAGAGAAAGCGGCAGGAGGTCAAGAGGCAGGTGCAGGGGTTGAAAAAGAAAACAGATGAGAGTTGAGGGTGAGCGAGTATCAGTAAAAATTAGGAAGAGGAAGTCGATGTTATGGATGGAGATTGATAATATGCGAACAAAAGATCAGATAACGCCCCAACCCAAACGCCCTACACCTGTATCATCAAACACATTGACATTCTTTCAAATACTCACTCACTCACTCCATCTCCTCAGTTCATCACTGCCTGTGATCACATCCCATATGTATATGTATACCATTGTTTGGACTCGAACCACAGGCAGCTTAGGCCACACGAAGGTTAAAACGCTAACACACACGTCAGACTTCTGGTCATTATTGCTTGTGTCCCAACCTCAGCTGGGTGAGGGAAGAGTGGACTTTATTCTGTAGCGGCTCCGATGGTGTGACAGGTATGTCGATGGACAGACGGACGGGTCTGGTGTATGTGTGTGTGTGTGTGTGTTCCTTTACATGTTTAGTAAAACATACATGCAAATAGATGGATATAGTCTCTCAGTATTTACACATTTTTATCGACAGAGTTCAGTCATCACACATGTGTATGAGAGATTAATTGAGGGTATGGGACGGTGAACAAGTCGCTGGACTGGGGTATGGGTTAATGGACTCATGTGTACCTCTGGCCCTGGGTGAGTTCAGAATCATGAATGATAGTCATGATAATGATGATAATGCTAATAGTAATGATAATAATAACAGTAATTATAGTTACAGTAGTAGTAGTAGTAATGAAACAATATTAACTATGATAATGACACAGTGGTCTGGCATGTTAAGTGTCTGGTGGCTTGGTGGGTGCCCATGGGTTGAACGGTCTACATGGGTTGGTGGGTGCCCATGGGTTGAACGGTCTACATGGGTTGGTGGGTTTCCGTGGGTTGAACGGTCTACATGGGTTGAACGGTCTACATGGGTTGGTGGGTGTCCGTTGATTGGATTGTCTTAATGGCTTGGTTGGGTGTCCATGAGTTGGTTGGTGACCCTGGGTTGGTGAGTGTTATGATGGGTGACTGTGTGTTGGTTGGTGTGCGTGAGCTGATTGATGTCTGTGGGTTAATGGATTTCCTTTGGTTGGTGAGAAACCTTGGGTTGATTAGTGCCCGTGGATTGGTTGCTCTTCATGGGCTGGTTGATGTCTTTGGATTAATGGTTATTCCTTTGGTTGGTGAGTGTCCGTTAATTGGTGGGTGTCCTTGGGTTGATGGATGGCTGTGGGTTAGTTGGTCACCATGGTTGGTGGGTGTCCGTGGTTTAGGTGTCCGTGGGGATTGGTGGATGTCCATGGGGTGTTGGGTGGCTATAAGCTGGTAAGTTGGTGGGTGTATGTGGATTGGTGGATAGCCGAAGGTTGGAATACGTAGGTGTATGAGTGGATGGTTCCAGTTTTGGGCAGGCTGGTTGGTTGAATGGATGTGGAGTGAGTGAATGGGTAGAGTGGCCTTGGGTAGGAGGAGGTCAGATCGTGGATGGGTTGGTGGCCACAGCTGTGGGTATGTGCGTGGCACAGTTTGGATGGCAGTGTGGGAGGGCGTACGGACGCAGCTGTGGGTGGAAGATGGCAGATGGGTGGATGGGTAGCAGGCAGCAGCAGTGCGTAGGTGGATGACAGATTGTAGGTGGTTGGGTAGCCGCAGTTGTGGGTGGGTGGCCGTTACTTTGAAAGGATGGGTGGCAGAGTGTGGGTGGTGACTTGCTACATGAGTCAGTGTTGTACCAGAGTTTGATGTGAGGGGACGCGGACTGGGGGCTCTGGGAGAGCCGACCAGTGAGGGCTCTGAGAGAGCCGACCAGTGAGGGCTCTGAGAGAGCCGACCAGTGAGGCTCTGGGAGAGCCGACCAGTGATGCTGTTCTGGGAGAGCCGACCAGTGGGGGCTATGGGAGGGCCGACCGTGAGGGCTCAGTAACGTCTCAAAAGTGTCGACCAGTGAGGCCTGTGGGAGAGCCGACAAGTGAGGGCTCTAGGGATACCGACCAGTGAAAGATCTAGGAGAACCGACTAAAGAGGGCCTTGGGAGTGCCGACCAGTGAGGACCTTAGGAGTGCCGACCAGTGATGCTGATCTGGGAGAGCCGACCAGTGATGCTGTGGGAGAGCCGACCAGTGAGGGTTCTGAGAGAGCAGACTAGTGAGGACATGAGGGAACCGACAAGGGAGGAACATGGGGCATCCGACCAATGAGGGTCGTGATGAGGCAGACCAGTGAGAGTTGTGAGTGACCTGACCAGGGGGTCGTGAGGGGGGGGGGGGCGACCATTGAGTGTCGCGAGGGAGCCAACTAGTGGGGGTCGTGAGGGAGCCAACCAATGAGGGAACTTGTTAGGGATGGTGAGGGGCGCAGTTACTGGATTGTGACAGGTGACAGTGAGAGATGTGAGGAGTGAGGAAGGTGACTGGATTGTGAAAGGTGACAGTGAGAAATGTGAGAAGAATTCCACTGAACAAAGTATATGTGAAGAATGTGACTGGAAGGAAGATGAATTTAGATGAAGGTGATCAATGTAGGTGATAATAAGGAAAGTGACAGAGAGGAGAAGAGAGTAAGTATCATTAAGGGTGTATTATGTGACAGTGAAGATGACAGTGAGAATGTTGAAGATGAGGAGTGTGACTGAGACAGTTGATGATGTGGGAACTAACCTGGAGTGTAACTGAAAATGAGGAGAATGATTGTACGGAAGGTGACTTAGGAATATTGCGTTAATTAGTGACTCAAGGAAATGTAACAGTAAGAAGGGAAGCAATGAAGATGCTGCTGTAGAAGATGACTGACGAGGAAGACAACGAGCAGGATGACAGTGAGGAAGGTGACATTAAGGAAGATGACGATGAGAGTAGTAAGAGCGTGGTTGACAGTATAGAAAGTGACACTGAGGTAATTGAGAAATAATGAAGATGACAGCGGAAGGTGAAAAAACGAGAGGGGTAATGGTATGAAAGACGAGGGGTCCGGAGACAGAGAGACAGAGGAAAGTGAGAGCAGTAAGGGAGGATGGAAGTGCGTTGACCGAGGGGGTGAGGTCAGGCAGGAGGAGGAGGAGGGAGAGGCATGGTGGTGTGTGAGTGAGGGGAGACTAGCTCTTCTCCTCCCCTCCCCTCCCCTCCGCTAATTTGATAACAATGGCGACAACAAGTGTTTTAACCCCGCCCCCTGACGGGGAGGCTCCGGGAGACGTCAGGGGAAAGGGGGGTGGGGAATGCGGGGAGAGGGGGACATCCTGACGACGGGGGAGCAGACGAGGGAGAGACAGCGACGTCCCAGCCCCTGACGACCTTCACAGACGAAGTATCTCGTGCGTCGTCTTTTTCGTTACATTGTGTAGTCGTGTGTGCCGAGTGGTGATCTGGGACGCCCTCAGGTTGTGTCGGGGTCAGTGGTAGGGTCAGTGGGTCAGATTCTGTTCCTGTTCAGTAATGGCATTTTCTCTGCGGTTTTATATATATAAAAAAAAAAAAATCTGTATCGTGCAGGCTACATGGAGAAGAATCACGGTGAAGTGTCAGTGATGTGAGAGTGAAACAGTGCATTGAAATTCTATAAATAAAGACAGTAGTTGATGAGAGAGATAATTGTAAGGTGGTTGTCATGAGGGGAGCGTAGTGCCCCTGGAACCTGCAACATCCAACCTACCACACTGAAAGATAACATTACCAGTGATTACCACGAGGAAGATACTCCACCCCACCGTGACTCCTTCCAATGATCTCTCTCGATGTTTTTAGTGTGTTGTGTGTCTGCCAGCCGTAAGAGAGGGACCTACTACACTATGGAGGGAGAGGCAACGCGGGAGGAACGGGAGAACGGTGATGGAAGGGACGTGGAAGACGCGGGAGTAAAGAGGAGACACGAGAGCGACGGAAAGGAGCAGGCACTCAGGAAGCGAAGCGGACGTGTTTGGGAAGACAATTTTACCGCCGGGGAAATTTTGGCGTTGGGTGAGGTGGGTCTGGGTAGAGCGGAGGACGAGGCTGGTGAGTGGCAAGTGCAGAAGAAAAGGAGAAAAAGAAAGAAAAAGAAAGAAGAGCAAACGAAACTTGTCACCGAAGAAAAGAATAATTTTGATAAAATCAAGTCAAAACTTCAGAAGAAAAAGAAAGTAGAAAAGAGCGACGAGAAAATAACCAGTTTAAGAATATTTCAAGAGGAGGAGCTGGTGGTTGATGAGCAAGTTACGTCGCACTCCAAAGATGTGAGCGTATTGAGTGCCAGTGTCACTCCACCTGTCCCCGAGGTCACATTAACCAAGGAGGCGATCGAAGAAGGAGACCCCCAGCAGGTAGCGACGGTGACGAGCGTCGATGTTATCACATCAGGAGGAGACATGATGGAGGGGAGCGAGGTCGACCGAGATGGAACGACAGGAACCAGCTGGAGGCTGCACAGGACTTGGGCCAAGCAAGACGACAGCGTCCTGGAGCTACAGTCAAATGACTACGCGGATGCAGTAGAGGTTTGTACATCTGTTGTTTCGTCCCCATGTGAGCTGTGCAGCCTGGTCATGTTAGCACTGCCTGATGAAGTGCAGTGAATAACGAATCTTAGTTCACTTCAGTTGGTATGTTGACGTCCCGGTACGGCTCAGGTTATTGGCTCAATATGGCTTGCACAGTCATGTATCCAGCAGTTATCTGTGCATGTACCTGACTGCTTCTCTCATTCATGATTCTATTTCACATTATTTCTTTATGACTGGCTCGTACAGGGTTTAAGAAAATATTATTATTAGTACTATTATTATTATCATTATTATTATTATTATTATTATTATTATTATTATTATTATTATTATTATTATTATTATTATTATTATTATTATTATTATTATCACAATGATAATGATAATAATGATTATCATTAAGTATTATTATTATTATTATTATTATTATTATTATTATTACGTAACTGTCTCTTCCGCCTTAACGAGTTTACTTTAAGAACAAATGAGTAATGACTTCATATGGACTCATTATTTGTCATGTATAATGTTTGAAAACAGAAGCCTGCAATCGATAGCCAAGCCCCACAGTCCATTACACGGTTCACTTTGACCACTTCATATACCTGGGTACAGCCTACTGACAGTAAATCGCGCCACTCCACATCCAGCATGTGTTACATCGATCTAATGTATTCTAGCCCTTGCACGACCCCTACCTTCCTAAATGGTCAAACGCTGATACCCGAAAGCCTCTCTCACTCCATCCTTACATCTCTTGCTCCGCTTACCCTTGTTTCCTCCACTTCTGACGTGAGCTCTCTTCGTCACTCTTTCTTTATTCATCTTCCACACATTGAACCCATGTCAATATACCCTAGTCTGCCCTCTCAGTCAGACTGCTCTCTACTACTACTGTCTCTGATTTTGCCAATGTTTATGCCATCAACCCCCTCACATCCCTCATCCTCCTTAACTGTTTCATTTCCAGCACATCCGACCTCATCTTTTCTTTGGCATTCAGAGCCCAAGACACATTCATACAAGACCGTCGGGACTATTTCAAACATACCCATCTTTACCCTTACAGACGCTGTTACCTCCTTCCTCTGGTTCTCTATGTCCCTAGGACACGTTCGCCCCTCCGCTGTGGCCTACATAACCCTCCTGCAGCACCGTCCATACCCTGGTACCTGAAGCACTCTACCTCCCCCAGGTCTTCCCAACTTAAGCACGAACCTTTCTAACCCGCTGCTGCTGCGCCTCATTACCGTATTTTTCTCTATGTTTGCTCTAAGCATTGTCTTTACACACACACTCTCTCAAACTCTTACACCAGCCTCTACAGCTGCTCTCTGGAGTGTGTCATTAGAATGGTGTCATCTGCAGACAGCAGCTGTTTCCTCGCATGTTTTCCCACCCCAAGCATATTGCACCCCCGCCCCTCGCTCCAAGACCCTCCCATTTATCTACCTTACTATCCAGTTCATGAATAAATTAAACAGCCATGGTAACATCATCACCTTGACGGAGACCCATCCTCACTGGGAACCACTCACCCTCCTACCTTCCAGCTCGCACATACTCTACTCTCCTGGGAGAGAGAGAGAGAGAGAGAGAGAGAGAGAGAGAGAGAGAGAGAGAGAGAGAGAGAGAGAGAGAGAGAGAGAGAGCGCATTCAGTAGCTTTCCAGTGCCCCATATTCTTAGTATCTTCCACAGGGCAAGTGTTCAACCCTGTGTCACGGTTTCTCCAAATCCATAAATGCAACTAACACATTTCTTTTTCTTCCAAGTATTTGTCATAGATTCTTCTGAGGAAACACCATTTCTACACTTCCTCCACCTCCCTTGATGATGATGAGATATATATATATATATATATATATATATATATATTTATTCATTTATTTATTCATTTATTGTGGATGAGTAACGAATTCTATGACTAGTTAACGAAACTCTTACCAGAATCTCTAAATTTGTCATCATCATATATCGTGTTAGGCTTTGTTACGGATGCTGCATCGTACTTCCATCAAAATCATTCAACCTGACCTGTGTCGCAGTGAAGAACACACAGCCAATGTGTAGCATGCAAGCCACTACCCTGGGAAGGGTGTTGAGGCTGCCGCTCCTACACTAACACCCCAGATAAACACATCAAGGATGACATCGAGCTCAGACTTCAAGGACGAGTTGATAAGCGTCTTGATACATTACTTTATTACTTAAGGACACATGATACATTTTATCCATGGATGTGATATATGTTTTGCCATGGTTTGTAAGTGAACGGTACGAGTTTAAGAGGATCGATACACTTGACATTCTGACAGAGTTAACTAGATATTCCTTATATGTTTACCAGATATGGAATTACGTTGACTATGTATATACGTTATATATCCAGCTGTGGATGTACGGTACAAACTGAGCGAGGGCGTGTTGATCATTGTAACTACTGAAACATGATGAAGTGTGTATGTGACATACCAACAAGAATCGTGTAACTCGTTCACAACACATTTTATACAGAATGCTAACTCGTGTATGATAAGTACCTGCTTTGAATGTATGACAGTTATTACCGGGGAAGGGAGATGTACTTTGTATTTCGGCTTTGTACAAACTCTTGTATTCACCTCCCAAACCACCCCATTTATAAACATATTAAACAACCATGGAGGCATCGCGCACCCCTGCCACAAACCGACATTCACTGGGAATCAATCACTTTCCTCTTTTCCTACTCGTACACATGCCTTACATCCTTGTTTTAGTAATATCTAAGGAGTTTGTAAACCGTATCTTAAGAAAGTTATGTGACATTTTCCCCTGGTGGCGAACCATACATGGGGTATGGAATGTATGTTAACATGAAGATATGATGTACATTAATCAGGGATAATGACGTATTTCATCCAAGTGTGTATGATGATGAGAAGAATGCATGATGTGTAGATGATAAGAAGAATGCATGATGTGTAGATGATAAGAAGAATGTATGATGTATAGATGATAAGAAGAATGTATGATGTGTAGATGATAAGAAGAATGTATGATGTATAGATGATAAGAAGAATGTATGACGTGTAGATGATAAGAAGAATGTATGATGTGTAGATGATAAGAAGAATGTATGACGTGTAGATGATAAGAAGAATGTATGATGTATACTGGCTGAGAGTGTTACGTATGATCTGTGGGGATCATGTGTAGTGTTGTGCCGCTTCCACTACACCTCCAAGACAGGACCCGTGCTGGCATCCTTTCTCTCCTCCTCACATTTTACGAACATTACAATTTACCGACAAAGATTTGCATGGAGTATTGAGATAAGAAAGTCGAGAATATACTCTCTCTCTCTCTCTCTCTCTCTCTCTCTCTCTCTCTCTCTCTCTCTCTCTCTCAGCCAGTATGAACCAGAAGCAGTTTTTGAACTCATGTTTTGGATCTCTGACATTGTTGTTGACAAATGTTTATCATTTTGTACGTTTCGTTTCGAGCAATAACAATCCCAAGACATCATTGTCGTGTCACTGACGAGGTATTTTAGCGACTTGTATACGTACGTGTGTTTTACCAGTGCGAGGGAAAACAAATATGCATCGAGCGGACTCTCTGCCTCTAGCGTGTGTGTGTGTCGTAGTGTCGTGTCCCCGGCTGTTCATAGTGAGCACTCTGGGACGCCGCTGTGAAACCTGGGACACATACTGACCTGGCTAACACCAGCAGACCTGTTGTTTATCAGTGAGGAAGACTACCGTCATGCAGGACCCTCAGCAAATAGGTTGTCCTTAACAGTGTCTTCATTTTTCTCTCGTGTTTTGTTGTAAAATGTCTCGAAGGTCGGTCGAGGTGTTACCGGGCTCCACCTGCACGAGGTTACATCGCGTGTAAAGAGTCACGTTTGATGAGGCTGTATCATTAGGAGTACAGTCCCGTCAGAGAACTTCTCGTTCCAAAGGAGTCTAAATCTTCCCCGCGACAGGAACTAGCGAAGCCTTGGGCTGCAGGAGCTTTTAGAAATGTCCTGGGGAACACCAGGACTCCTTCATAGAAACTGGTTCTGAAGTTATTATAAAAAAAATGAATATTTGAATAAGATGGAGAGGGACAGAGGAATCGTGAGGAGAATAAAGTCTTTGTTTTAATATAGATAATTTGTTTTATGCCTTTTTGTTCGGACTTGACCTTATGTTTATTCAGGATTTGTGATTCCTAAGTTTTGTAATTGGAAAAGTTATGTATCTGAGGCATATGTGACCTTAGCTACAGGCGATATTGTGATGATTTCCTAAGTATCTAAACAAAACAGTTTTTCCATCAGGAAATCATAGTCTGTTACACGAGGGATAGTGTTTCCTGAGCCTCGTCATGGCTAGAGACTCCGGGACTCTGGTGGTGCAGGATCTGAGGTAGTGAGCTGAGGCATGGCAGTGTGTCCCCTCCTGGACCACAGGCCGTCATCACGGTGGCACATGGAACCGGAGACCATCGCTGTGGTAGCACCTGGCGCCTTTATTGTAGCCGCTGTAGAACAAGCAAAAGTATGCCGAATCTGAATCTGTGTTGGATAGAAGAGTAAAAGGATTACAAAGATATTAAGAAATCAAAGGCAAAATGGATTTAATTCTGCTCCGTTATGATTACAATCGGTTCTTTAAAGTGAAGGTTGTAAGAAGAGGAAAGACGTCTGGATTCCATACTACACTTTTTGAGGAAAGAAAGAGGCATCACAACGGCCAGTCCTTGTGTGGCTGGTCTTCACAAAGAAACTGGGAAGAAGCAGCCAGTTGCGTGCTGCGGGTCGTCCTGGTCGTAGTCGCTGGAACACATACAGATAACTTACGAGAGAGAGAGAGAGAGAGAGAGAGAGAGAGAGAGAGAGAGAGAGAGAGAGAGAGAGAGAGCAAAAGACAGAAGGAAATGTTTAAAGAAAGGTGATTGCTGGGTATTTAACAAGGCTGAATGTTTTCCGATTCCTCTGTCGTTTCAAAAGAGGTTGAGAAATAGAAAGGCCACCCCAAATATACGAGCAGATATGGAACAGCTGCTCAAGAAAAAAAAAACACAGAAACAGTTATGGCACCTGTACAACATCCCTTACATTTTAGGAAGCAGCTTTTATATTGTTTTATAGGAGACTACCCGCGATGCCCGGGAGAAGATGGCGGCCTTCAGTGGCCTCAGATTGGCCAAGGGATGTAAAGTAAAACCTTGCCATGACCATGAGATACGTACACTCAAAATTTGTGGCCTCTAGTTGCTACGGTTGGACCGTGAAAGAGTAAACAACAAACGCTCTAACAAGTCTTCCCCAGGTTCTGCTCGGGTTATCCTCAAGTCTCCTCCGGTTCCTTTCTCAATCTTCCCCAGGTCCTCATCATTTCCTTTCCAGGTCCACCAAATCCCCCTTGGGTCTTCCCAAAGTCCTTCCCAGGTTTTCTTTAGGTATTCCAGCATATCTTCCACAGTCATATCCATGTCTTCTGTGGGTCTTCCCCAGATTCACCTGAGGTCTTCCCCAGGTCCTCCAACATATCTTTCTCAGTTCGTCCTCATATGTTCCCCAGGTTTAGTGCAGATCATCTAATGATTCTTCCCAGATTTATCCGGTCTTCCCAGTGTCCTCCCCAGGTCTTTTCAAAGCTCGTTCTAAAGGTTACATGTTGAAAAACTATAGTTTTACCAAACCTCATTTCACACAAAATACGTAAGGGCTTTTCATCACCGGCCATTAGTGGCCATAAAATGGCGCTTTTCTGTAGGATCTTAAGGGTTGCAAGGACAGCATGGAGTACACGGAAATTCGTAGCCATTTTAGATTATTGTGGGGTTAGATTATAGTGTTTGAAATCCGATTGGGGTAAACGAGAGCTGTAGAATGAAGGATGTAAAAGATATTGAGTTTTTACACGTATGTAACCAGGTAACTACTGCACTATTCTGAGGCACTACGCATGTCAAATAAAGAGAAAGAATATGTTCAGTGCGAGAAAAAGAACTAGTATCGTTATGACGAAAGGGAGGTAAAGTAGTCACCCTTAACATATCCAAGGCTTTTGACAGGGTCTTATCTCTAAACCCTCCTCTTTTGACTTCCCTCCCTCACTTTGCTCCTTCATATCTATCTTCCTCGCAACCTAATCTATCTTTGTGGTTGTTCATGGACGAGCTCCCCCCCCCCCCCCCTCTCTCTCTCTCTCTCTCTCTCTCTCTCTCTCTCTCTCTCTCTCTCTCTCTCTCTCTCTCTCTCTCTCACCCCCCTCCTTATTCTCCATCAATAGCGGTGTTACTCAAGGTTCTGTCTTATCCTCACTTCTTTTTCTTCTTTTTTCAACGATTTCCTCTCCACGAATAATCCACTGCACTCATACACTGACGACTCAACACTGCATTCATTCCACATCCTTCAGTTCTACTCCTTCTCTCACCCAAGCTACAACTCGTCTTGACACAGCTTCCTCATGAAACTCAGATTTGGACAGGATATCTCGGTGAGGTAGACGAAATGTAGTTAAGTGTAATGCCTCCAAGACCCAGTTTCTACTCATCTCTCTATCGAAAACTCCTCACAACTCTCGTCTCACCTTTGACGGTTATGTAATTCCACCTTTTGACTCAATGAACATATTTAGTATTACTGTAACATCCACTCTTTCTTGGAAACCCACATTACAGGAATAGCTAAGTCTGCCTCTAAGAAACGGTGTCCCGTTTAGATGTCGAAACTTCTTTTCTTTTGAACAGTTGCTCCTTTTATACATGGGATTGATTCGTCCTGTGTGGAGTACTGATCTCACATCAGGGGTGGATCTAGCTCTATATCCTTACCTTATAGAAATGAGTCGAAAGCGTTCAGACTTACAGACTGTCCCAGGATAACTTTCAAACTTGACCATCTTGCCCTACGCCACAACGTTGGTTCATTTTCCCTTTTCTATAGATATTACTTTGGTTTTTGCCCCTGAGAGCTGGCTGCTTGTGTGCCCCCACCACTAGCTAGACAACGCAACACTCGGCAAGCTGCTGCGTCACATGATTGCTGTGTGGCCATCGGTAACTGAAGAATGGGCCGTTTTGGTAACTGTGCTTTTTTCTACACATGGAAGTTTTGTAACTCTACCTTCTCATGTCTTTCCCAATTACTATGACGTGGCACATTTCAAAAGACAGGTTTTTCACTTCCTTCAAATCCGTGAATACTGTCCATTGTCTTTTCTTTTTCTCTTTTGTAATTCTCTCAATATTTCAATTAAGATCCGCCCTTGATGTGGACTTTTGTCCGTGACTGGAGCCTTTAGGAAAAGGAATGGGTTGAAGAATGTTGAGTGGAAATGTGATGTGCGGAAGAACAGGGTGAGACGTTGAGAGAGGAGTTGGTGATTTATCGAAGAAGAAAAAAAATTCGGATACGATAAAACAAAATCCTGAGAGACTCCAGTGTTGACAGGATAAGACAGCGAAGTTACTCCATCAACAACAACTGCGACAAAGCGTTCTGGAAAGGAAGCTGTGCATTAGAAGACAGAGAAGCGGGAAAATCCAGATGAGAAAAGTTTGGTAAGCATAAGCTTATGCCACACCGTCTCACATGCCTTGGAAATATCGAAGACCACGAGTCAACACAATATGTAAGAAGAAAGAACCAGAGGAGGGTTACGTAGGAGAAGTCCGCTGGTCTCCATATGGAAGGAACACGTCGGTGTCACCAGACTACCAGTAGATTTTCACGATAAGAACTGTGCTGATAATCTGAAGGCTGGCAATGGGTTTCTGTTTAAGGTCACAATTAAAGAGAGTTTCAAAGACTTTGTAGAAAGATAAAGATGAGAAAAGTGAGGCTATAGTGGAAGGAGCTAGAGCTGTTTTTCTTACGGACACGCTGAAGCAAGGTGGCGTGCTTTCAAGAAAAGAATATTTGTATTGTAAGACATAGATGAAATAGGCGAGTAAGGCTGGGACCTAGCCCAGCGGCGCACTCTTTAGAACGCCAGGAGTGGTGCCACATGGCCCATACATCTTGTCACGTAGCTGAGAGAGAACTCTGATGACCTTGGACACGGGAGGGAGGGGAGGTGGGCATCATGATATATAGAATCATTCACACTAGAGTTAGAGGGGCATATGGTACCGAAGAGAACGGCTATATCAGAGAGTCGGCTATCGAAGGATCGGGTTGGAATAGACCAGGAAAATATATTTACACGAAGTTGTTGGAGATGCTTTTGGTTAAAGACTTGAGAGATTAATTACTTGGAGAAGTCAAGTCGGAGCAATTTCGTATACCAGAGCTTAACTAACTTTACAAATAACAGTTTTTCCGTGATTTCGTGACGAAGATGAAGGAGGAATGAGAGTTAAAAGGGAAGTTGTTCTTGGTTTGGTACACTTTGTCTCATTTACCATTTATTCAGCACTATCATTTAGGTTAAGATAATCAAGTATTAACGTGTGACACGTCACAGGTAAAGGCTCATGAGTCAAAGTGGTTTAGGGGACCTATATAAACACTGAACTGAAATCACCATGTACATATTCGTCTGCTTTCTGGGGAGAAATTTAGGTCGCCTATTTTAACCCACTGTCCGTAACACTGTGTAAGTTATGTTTCACATGTACTTTAGCGAGTAACATATGATAGTTAGTATCGTACTATAGAAAAGTCCCCAGGTTTGTAAAAGCTTTCTCCGGGCAGTCATTATCAGGTTCAACACTTGGGCAGGACCGTACCTAGAGTTACCATGGCTTGGCCTTTGACTTTAGCTTTAAGGTATAGGTCAAAGGCTGGGCTCTCATGCTTGGGGGTTGCACCGTCCCGTCAGGGAATTCCTAACAAAATTTGAATATCAGACTCTGTTGCTGTCATGGTCATGTTATGAGGCCACTCGCCCTCCTCAACCTACTGACGACCAGGGGAGCAACACCAGGACCTGACGATGGTTCGTGTGCTCCGGGGTGTGGTGTAGCCGGGATGCCACACTTCTCACAGTCCTTTATCTCCTCTTCCACTCCTGCCATACCTCACTCACCCTCCGCTCATAAATGAACAGACCAGTTAGATGTTTACATGTGTGCATTGTGTTTCATTAGGTTTTGTAAGGTAGGTTAGTTGATGGTGTAGTGTCGAAGGGAGTTTCAGTTCTGGTGTGGACAGTGATTGGCACTGCTGAAATGTGGCGCAGACAACCTTGCTGGGGAAGACCGTTGTTCCCGGGCCAATATAATGGCCAAATATTCTACCCAATTTCGAGAGCAATTTGGCGCATTTGTGTCTCGTTCCCCAAGTATGAATATGCAGTATATGCTTATTATTTCCCAACATTTAGTTATACAAATGAGCCGTGGGAAGTTTACCAGCGGTTGAGAAGATCGGAATATATATATGCCTCGCTCAGACTCATCGTGTTTGTGAGAGAGAGAGGAGCTCGTATCCCGGGTGGCCAACACAATACCTGGGGTTGGTCATATTAGCCAGCCAGCTACCCGGGTTGTATGTTTCATTACTTACACTTATCTGAAGGCATTAAAGCGGCCCCTTGGCTATATTCTACAGTCATATGTGCTCTTACACACATACTTCCACATACATATATTTTATGATTACATGCATATATACGTATATATTCGTATGAGTCCACTGGGAAAATGAAACACGACAAGTTCCCAAGTGCACTTTCGTGTAATAATCACATCATCAGGGGAGACACAAGAGAGAAATATAAGTCATTTGATATACATCGAAGAGACGAAGCTAGGACGTCTCTTCGATGTATATCAACTGACTTATATTTCTCTCTTGTGTCTCCCCTGATGATGTGATTATAACACGAAGGTGTAATAATATATATATATATATATATATATATATATATATATATATATATATATATATATATATATATTATTTATTTATTTATTTTGCTTTGTCGCTGTCTCCCGCGTTAGCGAGGTAGCGCAAGGAAACAGACGAAAGAATGGCCCAACCCACCCACATACACATGTATATACATACACTTCCACCCACGTAAATATACACACGTATACATCTCAACGTGTATATATATATATATATATATATATATATATATATATATATATATATATATATATATATATATATATATATTTCCGTCAGTCACATATAGAGTCGTTCCTTCATGCACGATATTTTCCTTTATAAACGAACCTGTGTGTCAGACTCCATTCATACCTACATGTTCCTACACATGTATTTACATTCACCGAGGCATCGCAAGGAGTGGGATACCAGACACCCAGACAGTGGGATCCCCGACTGCCAGACACACAAGGTGTCCTCACGTGTGACGCTCGCACACAAAGCCTTGCACTGTCATTTTCCCCAAGTGAGGCTTTAAACAAGCAGGGGCGGCGAGACCTTCCCCCATTACCTCACACAGGCCCGCTCGTCTCCAGCTGTACCTTGCCAGATCTTGTTTTCCCGGAGGCTTCACGGAACACTTGGTGCTAGACTGCAACGCTGTCTGTGAGGACTGGTGTCTATCCCTATCTCTGGCTGCGTGATTCTGGCTGATGCCTCTCCCTAGCTGTGGCTGCGTGATTCTGGCTGATGCCTTTCCCTAGCTGTGGCTGCGTGATTCTGGCTGATGCCTCTCCCTAGCTGTGGCTGTGTGATTCTGGCTGATGCCTCTCCCTAGCTGTGGCTGCATGATTCTGGCTGATGCCTCTCCCTAGCTGTGGCTGCGTGATTCTGGCTGATGCCTCTCCCTAGCTGTGGCTGCGTGATTCTGGCTGATGCCTCTCCCTAGCTGTGGCTGTGTGATTCTGGCTGATGCCTCTCCCTAGCTGTGGCTGCATGATTCTGGCTGATGCCTCTCCCTAGCTGTGGCTGCGTGATTCTGGCTGATGCCTCTCCCTAGCTGTGGCTGTGTGATTCGGGCTGATGCCTCTCCCTAGCTGTGGCTGCGTGATTCTGGCTGATGCCTCTCCCTAGCTGTGGCTGCGTGATTCTGGCTGATGCCTCTCCCTAGCTGTGGCTGCGTGATTCTGGCTGATGCCTCTCCCTAGCTGTGGCTGCGTGATTCTGGCTGATGACTCTCCCTAGCTGTGGCTGCGTGATTCGGACTGATGCCTCTCCCTAGCTGTGGCTGCGTGATTCGGGCTGATGACTCTCCCTAGCTGTGGCTGCGTGATTCTATTTGTGACTGCTACTTGTTTGTTACGAAGTGAGAGTTTTGCTGGACGGACTGTGGACAGGCTGCCGCGACCAGGATTCGAACCTATACGGGTTTGATCGCGACCGTCTCGTGCGTGGGTGTTGGTCGGTAACGCCAACCGCTACATCACTGAGGTCAGTGTTATTGAGAGCTGGTGTCTCGTCCTCACTGTGGTAGTGTCTGTCAGAGCAGGTGCACCTCCCTGACTGTGTCAGCGAACGTGAGAGCTGATGCCAGTCTACAGCACGGAACCAGTCTACAACACGGAACCAGTCTACAGCACGGAACCAGTCTGCAGCACTGAACCAGCTTACAGCACGGAACCAGGCTAGAGCACGGAACCAGTCTACAACACGGAACCAGTCTACAACACAGAGCCAGTCTGCAGCAAAGATCGCCAGCCTGTATTATACGATGTCAATATAGGATACAAGATGCGTTTCTATATCACTTGGTACCAGTGTATGATGTCTGGTGCCATACATGCAGTATATGACATATTTGACACCGTAGGAGTCAACATGGACTCGGCTACAGAGGAGCACTGCTCATGACATGGTGTAGTGGTTTGCCTTCCTGACCGTGACTCATTCACGGGACGCCCAGGGTCGAGCGCTTAGGTTCGAATCTTGGTTTCGGAAGTCAGTCCACAGTCAATCCAGCCGTTCATCTACCCTTAGAGGTTGGTCGATAAAATGGGTACCTGGCTAAGTCCAGTATATATATATATATATATATATATATATATATATATATATATATATATATATATATATATATATATATATATTATATATATTTATTAGACTTTGTCGCTGTCTCCCGCGTTTGCGAGGTAGCGCAAGGAAACAGACGAAAGAAATGGCCCAACCCCCCCCCCCCCCCCCATACACATGTATATACATACGTCCACACACGCAAATATACATACCTACACAGCTTTCCATGGTTTACCCCAGACGCTTCACATGTCTTGATTCAATCCACTGACAGCATGTCAACCCCGGTATACCACATCGCTCCAATTCACTCTATTCCTTGCCCTCCTTTCACCCTCCTGCATGTTCAGGCCCCGATCACACAAAATCTTTTTCACTCCATCTTTCCACCTCCAATTTGGTCTCCCTCTTCTCCTCGTTCCCTCCACCTCCGACACATATATCCTCTTGGTCAATCTTTCCTCACTCATTCTCTCCATGTGCCCAAACCATTTCAAAACACCCTCTTCTGCTCTCTCAACCACGCTCTTTTTATTTCCACACATCTCTCTTACCCTTACGTTACTTACTCGATCAAACCACCTCACACCACACATTGTCCTCAAACATCTCATTTCCAGCACATCCATCCTCCTGCGCACAACTCTATCCATAGCCCACGCCTCGCAACCATACAACATTGTTGGAACCACTATTCCTTCAAACATACCCATTTTTGCTTTCCGAGATAATGTTCTCGACTTCCACACATTCTTCAAGGCTCCCAGAATTTTCGCCCCCTCCCCCACACTATGATCCACTTCCGCTTCCATGGTTCCATCCGCTGCCAGATCCACTTCCAGATATCTAAAACACTTCACTTCCTCCAGTTTTTCTCCATTCAGACTCACCTCCCAATTGACTTGACCCTCAACCCTACTGTACCTAATAACCTTGCTCTTATTCACATTTACTCTTAACTTTCTTCTTTCACACACTTTACCAAACTCAGTCACCAGCTTCTGCAGTTTCTCACATGAATCAGCCACCAGCGCTGTATCATCAGCGAACAACAACTGACTCACTTCCCAAGCTCTCTCATCCCCAACAGACTTCATACTTGCCCCTCTTTCCAAAACTCTTGCATTCACCTCCCTAACAACCCCATCCATAAACAAATTAAACAACCATGGAGACATCACACACCCCTGCCGCAAACCTACATTCACTGAGAACCAATCACTTTCCTCTCTTCCTACACGTACACATGCCTTACATCCTCGATAAAAACTTTTCACTGCTTCTAACAACTTGCCTCCCACACCATATATTCTTAATACCTTCCACAGAGCATCTCTATCAAC
This sequence comes from Panulirus ornatus, assembly GCF_036320965.1. Taxonomy (NCBI): domain Eukaryota; kingdom Metazoa; phylum Arthropoda; class Malacostraca; order Decapoda; family Palinuridae; genus Panulirus; species Panulirus ornatus. The sequence continues at coordinate 22,217,959 of NC_092229.1, read as the reverse complement.
TCTATCATATGCCTTCTCCAGATCCATAAATGCTACATACAAATCCATTTATATATATATATATATATATATATATATATATATATATATATATATATATATATATATAATATATATATATGTTATTTTGTCCCCCCCCCTTTTTGTTTCTCCTTTTAGAAAGTTAAAATACCAGGAGGGGAAAGGACATGATAGACCACAGCAGTAATTATTGACTCCATATTGAAAAGTACTTGAAGTTATAGTTAGATATATAAGTAAAGGCTATAATCATCTTCAAACATACCATATGAAAAAATTATTCAAGCTTTGCTTGCAGCGTCGAGTGACTGAACATATTATCCCGTGTTTTACGTACTATCGCTGAAAGTTTGTATAGATTTGCTAACTTGTATATTTCTGGAAAACTTATGATATCATGAGTTCGAAAACCAATGTTTATATATGCAGATACGAAGTTTCATTGGCCATTCTGGATTTCAGAATTGCCTCATGTCAAAACAATACCTTCGCTCACTTCTGATAAATTCTCTTGATTATAAAGCTCGATGAAAATATCGTAAAATCCAAGTGATTCTTTAAATTGCATTGTTGTTTGTATGTAATGAACAGCACTTCATTCATGCAGGTGTCTGAAGGACATTCGGTAATGTGAGTACATCACCACAAATGCGGTTCATGTTATAGTGTTCACTGTACTCTACACCTACTTACGCCATATGGTTCTATATATATCCACATCACTATCATCATCAGGCAGATGCAGAGTTCTCTTCACTGGCTGTACTAAACACATACATATCTATGCATGGTTGTCGCGTGTGCTGGTATGAGCATCTCTGTGAAGTGCAGTTGGCCTTGAACAGATCTCTGACCATTTCATCAATCTCTCTTGGTCCTGTTGGGTAGTCAGGTGTTTGCGGCAGGGCGTCCACGTATATCCTGATAATACCTTTGCCCCACAGGATCAAGAGGCGCTTGCTCTGCATAGATTCCGTGTCCCCCATATGGTCTGAGCTGGACGTGGGCTGTGATCACCTGCCGCCGAAGTGCGACAACTGTTGGTGGAAGGTTTTCACGCAGCCATGGTTCTGGCAGAGCAGGTGCCATCTCAGCTCAGGGTTAGTGATAACGTCATCTCGGGAGATAAGCGTTACACACAAAGCTGTCTACAGTGGTGATCACACCATCTGAGATCGCATCATCATCGAGGATCAAGTGGAACGTCTTCAAACCGTCTAACCCCGAGCTCTGGGAACAGTTCATGCCACTTGGTTTTGTACACTCCTGAGAAACTGACTTTGTTTTCACGGCCAGAGAATGCGCGTCGTGCTGGTGATGCCTTTGCTTTATTTCCACCAGGCCAAGTCCACATTGGGTTAATGGCCATGACAACACGGAAATTGATGTCTTGCTGAGTAAGAGGTCGTAGTTTGATGATAGAAGAAAGAGCACCTCGTTGTCTGGGGAAATCACTGTCAACTGGGAATCAGTTAGGCATCAGCATGGGAATGTCTAGAGACGCAGTACTTGGCTGTGCGATAAGCAGAAGCTGTTTGCATGATGCACATTCATGACTCTCTTGCTCCTTGTGTCATTTCGAACAGTCATTGTCAATCCAATAACCTAAGGATTCCCACGAACGCCGCCTGTCTTCAATACTGCTGCATCAATACCTGTATATCTGACAGATTTCAAGGCTGACACACTATGAGTACGGACGTACCTACACCATGGATGGGTCCTTGATTCATTTTCTAGTTCAGTGAGTACTCACCCACCGCACTCCTCCATCTGATCAGTGAGGACGGTCCACCAGGAACATCATTACTGATGCATGATACAGATATGGACTTAGCAGCAGTCTGGTTGGTGAGTGTAACTATGGAGCATATTCAGTATGATATTCATCATATCCTCATGACACGCCTCCGGAGAATACAGAACAGCAGGTTTTGTTCTGGCTTCTGGTAATACAGACTTTAGACGAGGAAGCTCAGGACGAATTTCCTCCTACATCGCCTTTCTAGTTTATGTTGAGTGATGGTTATCCAGTTCTTCTCGTTCACCTGGACTGCCGAGTTGTTTTGATATCACCCATGGATTAATGCTGTCTATCCCTGGTTGTGGTTGTCGACTAAGGTGATCAGTCAGGCGTGCATTGTGCCATGACCAGTGGATTGTGTCGCTGCTACTCTTGTCTGCGTCACTCCACGACACACGCTGCGTACTCACCGACCAGTATTGCCTGTTGTACCGCACATGGATGGCGTTTGCATCACCTGGTGAGGCTGATGTATTCAGTATTGTAATCAGTTCACTGTTGTGCGAGTTCAACTGCACGTTTCAGATTTTGACTTGTATTATTAGTGCTTCCGGTAACCAACTTGCCTCATCCTCCTGCTGACCGAAGAAATACACTTGTTTCCTCCAGTGTGTCGCTGTGTGTAAGATCTTGTGTATAGTAGTGGAGTAAATGTCGATGTGTCTTCCATCTTGAGAGCGTTTTCTCTTCAATCCTTCGTGTTTGATGTTGAGAGACGCCGATGATACAGCCTAGCTAATGCCGACCTCTGGCAGCCTGTATTGCTTCTTTATTTCTTGTGTTTTCTTAATGTTTGCGGTGGCAAACAGCGTTTTGTCCAAATGACATGTCTTGTATTATTGTCTTTGAGCCGTCAGTGAATCTGAACACGGTCTACAGCGAGAAAACTTGCTGTTTGTTACTATACTGCCTCCAGTATCGGAGTGTATGTGCTACCTCGCTGACGCGGGAAACGTTGATCAAGTATGATAGAAATAGAATATATATATATATATATATATATATATATATATATATATATATATATGTGTGTGTGTGTGTGTGTAAAGTGTTCGATGATCTTACCCAGTTCTTGTCAAACAAGGAGGCTGATGGATGTGTTGGCCGATATATTGAGTATGAATTTGATGTAACCCGAAGAGGATGGTGTGACATCACTAGACCTGTATGATTTTGACCAGGTAATCTATTGTTAAAGCTTGTACCTGGTAATAGAGTCTTAGAACTGGAAAAATGAGTGTTTCTTGAATTTACAATATTGATGCACCAACGTAGTGTATGTAAGAGGGTGTGGGGTTATTGTAAGTGTGAGGGTGTGTGGTGAGTGTATGTATGAGGTTTTAAATGTGAGGGTGTGTGGCTAGTGTAATGTATGAGGATGTGGAGCAAATGTAATTGTTAGGGTGTTGGGTTAGGGTAAGAATGAGATTATGGGGGATGATCTAAGTGTAAGATAATGGAAGTAATATAGATATGAGAGTGTGGAAATGTGGCGCTAACGAGAGTATGAGAGTGTAAATCTAAGTCTGAGGGTGTGAGGCTATTGTAAGTGTGAAGGTTTGGAGTTAATATTAGTGTGAGAATTTAGGGTTGATATAATTGTGAGGGTGTGGGACTGTCATAAGTGTGAGTGTGTGGGGGTAATGTAATAGTGAGGATATGCGGATTATAAGTGTGTGAGATCGTGGAACTGTTAAGATTATAAGGATGAAGGATCATTTTGAATTGGTATTACTGAATATTTGGGAGCGGAGCTTGTATGATGGTCAAGAAGTGAGCCTTGTATAGTTGTGAGGACACAAGAATTGTATGATTATGAGAGCAAGAGATTGTATTTATTGTGAAGTTTTGGAGTTAGAATGAGTATGAGGACTTAGAACAAGTATGCTTGTAATGACGAGTATGAGTGTTTGAAAACTGCATGGTGCTTTTCGACGATATGTGACTAGTAAGTGTGAGGACTGGAAGCAGGTATGCTTGTGACAACATTAGATTAACAGTTGTGAGTCTGCAAGGACTGATATCAGAATAAGGCTGTAACAAATAAAAGCTATGAAAACATGTATCACTGTGAGGTGAGGGTAGCACCTGTGTGAGTTTGAGGCTAGCAGCAGGATGAGGGTGTGAGGCTAGTACCAGGGTAAGGGTGTGAAGCTAGCACAAGGGTGAGGGTGTGAGGCTAGCACCAGGGTAAGGGTGTGAAGCTAGCACCAGGGTGAGGGTGTGAAGCTAGCACCAGGTTGAGGGTGTGAGGCTAGCACCAGGGTAATGGTGTTAGGCTAGCACCAGGGTGAGGGTTTGAAGCTAGCACCAGGGTAATGGTGTTAGTCTAGCACCAGGGTGAGGGTGTGAAGCTAACACGAGGGTGAGGGTTTGAAGCTAGCACCAGGGTAATGGTGTTAGGCTAGCACCAGGGTGAGGGTGTGAGGCTAGCACCAGGGTAATGGTGTTAGGCTAGCACCAGGGTGAGGGTGTGAGGCTAGCACCAGGGTAAGGATGTGAGGCTAGCACCAGGGTGAGGGTGTGAGGCTAGCACCAGGGTGAGGGTGTGAAGCCAGCACCAGGGTAATGGTGTTAGGCTAGCACCAGGGTGAGGGTGTGAGGCTAGCACCAAGGTGAGGGTGTGAAGCTAGCACCAGGGTAATGGTGTTAGGCTAGCACCAGGGTGAGGGTGTGAGGCTAGCACCAGGGTAAGGATGTTAGGCTAGCACCAGGGTGAGGGTGTGAGGCTAGCACTAGGGTGAGGGTGTGAGGCTAGCACCAGGGTGAGGGTGTGAGGCTCGCACCAGGGTAAGGGTGTGAGGCTAGCACCAGGGTAATGGTGTGAGGCTAGTACCAGGGTGAGGGTGTGAGGCTAGCACCAGGGTGAGGGTGTGAGGCTAGCACCAGGGTGAGGGTGTGAGGCTAGCACCAGGGTGAGGGTGTGAGGCTAGCACCAGGGTGAGGGTGTGAGGCTAGCACCAGGGTGAGGGTGTGAGGCTAGTACCAGGGTGAGGGTGTGAGGCTAGCACCAGGGTGAGGGTGTGAGGCTAGCACCAGGATGAGGGTGTGAGGCTAGCACCAGGGTGAGGGTGTGAGGCTAGCACTATAGTGAGAGTATGTTATCTCCATATTGAGGGTGTGAGACACCAGTAGCAGTATGAGGGAGAGTGAGGATAGCAGGACGGTGCTGGTAACGCCCACGCCTCACGCATCATGTAGGGCTGCTGGTGTAGCCATATCAGCCACACTGATCATATAATAGTAACAAAACTTAAACCTTCTCTCAGCAACACGCCACAACACACTGGAGCCCTCGGCACATGCGTAATGGGTCGGAGTGTGGATGAGGGACGCAGAGGTGGCGGGTGGGAGCTCCACTGGGGAATGACAGGCTCAAATTATGGCGAGCCGAGCGGCGTGTGTGTGTGTGTGTGTGTGTGGGGGGGTAATAGGCGAGGCGGCAGCTACTCTGGCCCAGTGGGCGGGTTGTGGGGGATATTGTTGAGGGAGGAGGGGTGTCGGGTGGTGGTGAATCGTAATGAGTGAGAGGGATGGACGGTACACGTGTCGTGGGGAGGGAGGGTGCATGACGATTAGTGCGGATCAGGGAGAGGAGCAAGGTTAAGGTAAGGAAATGGATCGAGTAAGTGGTTGTTGAGGTGAGGGGAGAGGATGGGGCGCCGGCAGCACAAGATGTTGATAGTTGATGTTGTAACCACCTGTGGTGCAGCTGGACCACCTACCAGCGAACACAGATCCTGACGCACCCGTAGTGTGTGGTGACCAGCGTCCGGACACAACACATCCATCTTGTGCCTCACTTCATGAACGTAACTTTGTTGTTATTTGATTTGTGGCGGTATCACCGGTAGATTTATCGTGCACCCCGTGCTGTCCCGTACTTACTGCCCGACCATTATTATTCCTCTCCTTCACGTTCTGCTTGTGTAAATTAGTTATCAACTTTCTTCCTCTGTTATTTCTGTTCTTCAGGTACATCCTTCCTCTGTTATTTCTGTTCTTCACGTACATCCTTTCTCTTATTTCTGTTCTTCAGGTACATCCATCCTCTGTTATTTCCATCGTTGATGTTCTTGCTTCTGTCTCCTCCCTTCATCTGACTCCGGCCGGCCCCGGACCCTACGCAGCCACGTCAACAATGAGCCAGAGCCAAGGACTCTCCCTTAAGCTCACACGACGCCCTCCTCTGCTGCCATCCATACATCATTGTCACGGACTCTTGAAGGTCAACGGTCGCTCTTTCTTGTAACTACGACACACACACACACACACACACACACACACACACACACACACACACATACACAGAGAGAGAGAGAGAGAGAGAGAGAGAGAGAGAGAGAGAGAGAGAGAGTGTGTGTGTGTGTAAAAAGTCACCTTTTGGCCAGTAAATTCTAGGAGAGACGGGAATTGCTGGAATCTCTCTCGTAACCTCACTGGTGTACGTACCATCCTCCACGGAGATCAGAGGAACCACATTAACTGTCTGATGAAGATGCTAAACTAACAGTAATTCTGATGGTACAAGATACGTCTGCGTGTAGCCGGGCTGAGTGGTGGCGCATGACAGCTCTCATGCCAGGCTGACCACAACTCTAGATAAATAGACGTGGTCAAGAGAGAGGTCCACACGTGGGTGAAAACACATGGAGAGTCAAGTTGCTGAGATGCGTGTTGAAGAATGTCACTAGGTTTAGGGGCGGCAGTGTACCATGAATGCTCGAGTTAGTAGTGTTCACACACAACGACCCTGAAGTTGAAGACAGTACATAAAGATCACTTGGGACACGTGGCCACGTAGGTGAAAAAGGAAGTGTTTAAAGGCAAAAAAGTTAGATCCGAAATATCAGGAAATGTAAAGAAAGGAAGTGTGGAGTGATGAAAACCAGCGTTAAGGAAAGAGACTGAGAGGCAGAATTCCATAAGCAAGATGTAAAGAAATGCCATGATGAATTTCGTGAATGTATAACCAGGGCGTACAGAGGTGTATACCAACATTAAGGTGTAGTGAGAGAGGGTCGGAGAAGTGGAATGGTTTAACGATGTGACAAAGAAAGAGAACACAAAGACGCGCTATGGATGATGATATGTGGGGTTGAGAAGATTCAAGCTACATATGTAACAAACAGCAGATGACTACTACATCAGGACAGGAAGGGAGGCACGATGGACAGAGTTGAGTCGAAGAAACAAAGAAAACTCGTTCTCATATTTGGTGGGGCAAATTGACGTTGAAGGACGTAATTATTACATTAAGGAATTTAGAAGGGAATTGTTATGGTTGAGGACGTATGTGGGGACGAGGCTTCATAGTGTGAGTTTACACTTGACGATTCGTATGGGAAGGGAGGGACAAAATACTTCTGAAAATAATGAAATGAATCATATGGAAGTGTACTCAGGGCATCCACAGAGACCCTTGTTAAACCACGAGTGAGGCTGCTATAAAACTCCATTAACAAAGGAAATGTTCCATCAGAATGGAAGAGTAATCGTAGTGCCTGTATTAGAAAAAGGGGATAGAAACGTAGCCCGGAACAATAGACCAGTGACCTTAATTAACACAACCAGCAAGATACTGGAGAAAATAATCAGGAGGCAGATAGAAGAGTACAGTACGTGAATGCAGTAAACTGTCTAAGAGGAAGTCATCATGGATTCTGGAGGAAAAAAATCTTACTTGATAGTCTGTTGGTTTTTCTACGAAAACGTAAGCAAAAAAAGTGATGGATGGGAGGCATGAATAATCTCAGACTGCCAGAAGGCCTTTGATACTGTCCCCCCACAGAAGACTGATGATGTTGGAAAACATCCAGTCTGGGGTCAGAGGGCTGCACAAATGGATTTACAGCAACCTAACCATGGGGGAATGGAGAACACATGTCAGGGGAGACTTCTCAAGTTCGACGAGGGTGGAAACAGGACCACACGGCGAATTATATCTTGTAGGAGATGAACCGCAGAATCATGTCGTGTGTGAGACCTCGGACTTGACGCTACGCCCGGAGTTGTCTCTAGAGTATCAGGTGAGATGCCTAGGAAGATACACATACGACCTACGTACATTCGCCTGTAGCTAGAGTGTGTCGCAACGGTCTGGTGTTTGACTTGAGGAGATGATGTGGTGTTTCTTGTAAGGTTGTGAAGGAATGTACCAGAATGGTACCAGAACTGAATGGATTGAGCTACGAAGAGAGGAGAGAGGCCCTCACTCTGCCGTTATTGGCGCTAAGAGGCATAAGGGAGACATGGTTGATTACATACAAATCTGTAAGAGGCCTTAGCACAATACTTGGGTACTTGAGGATAGTCTACGTAGAACAGGAGGGCACAACTGACAGTTAAGCAAGAGAAGGCTACGGAGGGACGAGGAACAAATTAATCCAAGTTTAGTAAGAATTACAAACGTTCGAGATTATGTACGTGTGGGAATAAAGATTCGGGCAAAGCTTCCCTGACAAGTATTTATAGCTGGTTCACGGGGGTGGGAAAACAAAGGGCGCGTCATGCTGGTGGGGGGGAGCCTGCGGGCAGCAGCACGCGCCTACGCTGACCCCCTCTAATTATCTGGGGGAAGCAAGCATGATTAAAGTTAATGGCCGACTAGATATCTGACAGCAAGCAGATACATTAAGAAAATTATACGTTTCGGCGGCCTACTGGTACGTGAAATGTGCAAGGTTTGTGATTAACAGGATACGGTCCATGGACCCAAACAGCCTGAGAAAACTCGACTCGAGTTACAAGCTGTCGGCTGTTTAAGTCTGTTACCCCCAGCCGAAACTGGAGCTCATTTACCTGCCAACCAGAGGCAGGATAAACAGCTGGGTGAGCTGCAGGTCGTGCATCGCGCCAGGGATGAAACCTGAACTAGTAGATTAAACGTCAGCAACTTTCTATCTTGTTTTTTTTTTAACCTAGATTACGTTAACGTTGTTACAAGATCATCTTCATACTTTAGGAAGACTGTGGTTCGTTTTTTTAAAACGTATAAATTGCAAGAGTAATAAATCGTATAACCATACCAGGACTATCCTGTGTTACCTGAGAAGGTAATACTTAAAGACATTATATTGGTCAGCTGGAACAAGCGACCATCTCACGTTACGTATACAAAGGATTTTAGATCATGTTTCACTGTTCTCTTCATTCACGTTCGTGGTGGCAGCGCGCAGGACCCGCCTTGAAGAGGCCTTTCCATGGTGCAGCTTGCCACCAGAGAGTGATCTGCAGCCGACGTTTCCGGTAACCATGCTGCTCATGGACGGCGGTGATTTGTAAGCTATAACTTGAGGACAACGGTATGATGCTTGGGTGTGCTGGCTTAGCCTTTGATCTCATCCTCAAGAGTCAGACCACAGATCAGGCCACCATACCCATGGGTCGTACCATTGTGCTGAAGCATCGAATCGTTGAACTGACGGGGATGATCAGACTTTAAGAATTAAAGTTAGCTCTCATGTTGCTTAAGATGTCTCTTTATCAAGATGCTGTAGGTTGTCTGTGTCGATATTTTCCATGTTGAGGTCTTAGTGTTAACACGAAGGACGGTCGTGAGAGTAACCATAAATGTGGGTGGAGTACGGCTGACTGTTCATCGACAGCAAGGCTACAAGGCTACCTCATCTTCCTTACAAAATCTCCAGGCATACTTGCTTCTGCAGGAGAAAACTTCTTAGTTTCTGCAGGAGTAAACTTCTTTGCTTCTGCAGGAGAAAACTTCTTAGTTTCTGCAGGAGTAAGCTTCTTTGCTTCTGCAAGAGAAAACTTCTTAGTTTCTGCAGGAGTAAACTTCTTTGCTTCTGCAGGAGAAAACTTCTTAGTTTCTGCAGGAGTAAACTTCTTTGCTTCTGCAGGAGAAAACTTCTTATTTCTGCAGGAGAAAACTTCTTTGTTTCTGCAGGAGTGAACTTCTTTGCTTCTGCAGGAGAAAGCTTCTTTGTTTCTGCAGGAGTGAACTTCTTTGCTTCTGCAGGAGGAGGCAAAATATGCCGTCATACCATGCGACCCAGAGTCCAGTACATCGTGTAGAGGACCCTCAGGTAGAGGGCATTAGGATGGAGAACCTTCAGGATTGAAGGCATCTTCAGTCTTGGGACCTGTGATCGGGGGGCTTCGTCCCTAGGGTGGTGATGGGTCCACCGTGGATGACCCTTCAACCTCATCGTCAGGATGGTCCTGATTTACATGACGTAGATCTACCCTGAACACTGTTCATACATCATCTTATCCCAGACATTCTCCCTTCACACATTACCTGTATAGAACATGCTTCCCTCACATAGGATCTGAGCCTTAACATTTTCCCTTCACATATCTTACTCAAAACGTTTCACCTTCACACATTGTCTTACCCAAGATGTTTTCCCGTCACACACAAATTGCCTTACAAGAGACATTTTTCATTTACACATCCTATCCAGGACATACTTCACGCGTTATCTTACCCAGGACACCTTTCACACTATCTTACCCAAAACTTTTTCCTTTCACTTCTTACCGTGGGCATTCCGCTATCACTACCTTACTCTTGACAACGTACAGATAAACATTATCTCCTACATTAAGTTGCATTGTAATTCGCTCCTTCTTGCTCCCTCCTAATCGTTTCAAGGGAATGCGAAGTGGCAGAAGCTGAAGGAAGAATGTCATGTTACACAGTACAGAGCTCTACCAATGATGATATCAAGGTTATTGTCGTAGGTGATTTTGGTCGTTTAGCTGGTAGACACATTGGCGGAGGGCTCTGCTGCAGGAGATATGGTGGCCCGTGAGGCTGTCGCTGGTGCTGTGGTACCAGCAGTAGACACGCTGGCGGAGGGATCTGCTGCAGGAGACATGATGGCTCCTGCTGGTACCCTGGCTTGCCCGGGCGGTTGGTGTCGGCGCTGCTGATGACAGTAACAGGGAACACTGCCGGTTGTTGTTTTTTTTTTTTTTCTGGCGAGACTTGTTTAGTGGCATTATGTCTTTGTGTTTAGTGGCATTATGACTTTGTGTTTAGTAGCATTATATCTTTTTGTTCAGTGGCATTATGTCTTTGTGTTTAGTGGTATTATGACTTTGTGTTTAGTAGCATTATGACTTTGTGTTTAGTGGCATTATGACTTTGTGTTTAGTGGCATTATGACTTTGTGTTTAGTGGCATTATGTCTTTGTGTTTAGTGGCATTATGACTTTGTGTTTAGTGGCATTATGACTTTGTGTTTAGTGGCATTATGACTTTGTGTTTAGTGGCATTATGACTTTGTGTTTAGTGGCATTATGACTTTGTGTTTAGTGGCATTATGACTTTGTGTTTAGTGGCATTATGCTTTGTGTTTAGTGGCATTTAGTCTTTGTTTAGTGGCATTATGACTTTTGTTTAGTGGCATTATGACTTGTGTTTAGTGGCATTTGTCTGTGTTTAGTGGCATTATGACTTTTGTTTAGTGGCATTATGCTTTGTGTTTAGTGGCATTATGTCTTTGTGTTTAGTGGCATTATGTCTTTGTGTTTAGTGGCATTATGTCTTTGTGTTTAGTGGCATTATTTTGTTGTGCATTTCTTGTGTTTAGTGGCATTATGTCTTTGTGTTTAGTAGCATTATATCTTTTTGTTTAGTAGCATTATATCTTTTTGTTTAGTGGCATTATGTCTTTGTGTTTAGTGGCATTATGACTTTTGTGTTTAGTGGCATTATGTCTTTGTGTTTAGTAGCATTATATCTTTTTGTTTAGTAGCATTATATCTTTTTGTTTAGTGGCATTATGTCTTTGTGTTTAGTAGCATTATATCTTTTTGTTTAGTAGCATTATATCTTTTTGTTTAGTGGCATTATGTCTTTGTGTTTAGTGGCATTATGACTTTTGTGTTTAGTGGCATTATGTCTTTGTGTTTAGTAGCATTATATCTTTTTGTTTAGTAGCATTATATCTTTTTTGTTTAGTGGCATTATGTCTTTGGTGTTTAGTAGCATTATATCTTTTTGTTTAGTAGCATTATATCTTTTTGTTTAGTGGCATTATGTCTTTGTGTTTAGTGGCATTATGACTTTTGTGTTTAGTGGCATTATGACTTTGTGTTTAGTGGCATTATGTCTTTGTGTTTAGTGGCATTATGACTTTGTGTTTAGTGGCATTATGTCTTTGTGTTTAGTGGCATTATGACTTTGTGTTTAGTGGCATTATGTCTTTGTGTTTAGTGGCATTATGTCTTTGTGTTTAGTGGCATTATGTCTTTGTGTTTAGTGGCATTATGACTTTGTGTTTAGTGGCATTATGACTTTGTGTTTAGTGGCATTATGACTTTGTGTTTAGTGGCATTATGACTTTGTGTTTAGTGGCATTATGACTTTGTGTTTAGTGGCATTATGTCTTTGTGTTTAGTGGCATTATGACTTTGTGTTTAGTGGCATTATGACTTTGTGTTTAGTGGCATTATGTCTTTGTGTTTAGTGGCATTATGACTTTGTGTTTAGTGGCATTATGTCTTTGTGTTTAGTGGCATTATGACTTTGTGTTTAGTGGCATTATGTCTTTGTGTTTAGTGGCATTATGACTTTGTGTTTAGTGGCATTATGTCTTTGTGTTTAGTGGCATTATGTCTTTGTGTTTAGTGGCATTATGTCTTTGTGTTTAGTGGCATTATGACTTTGTGTTTAGTGGCATTATGTCTTTGTGTTTAGTGGCATTATGTCTTTGTGTTTAGTGGCATTATGACTTTGTGTTTAGTGGCATTATGACTTTGTGTTTAGTGGCATTATGACTTTGTGTTTAGTGGCATTATGTCTTTGTGTTTAGTGGCATTATGACTTTGTGTTTAGTGGCATTATGACTTTGTGTTTAGTGGCATTATGACTTTGTGTTTAGTGGCATTATGACTTTGTGTTTAGTGGCATTATGACTTTGTGTTTAGTGGCATTATGTCTTTGTGTTTAGTGGCATTATGACTTTGTGTTTAGTGGCATTATGTCTTTGTGTTTAGTGGCATTATGTCTTTGTGTTTAGTGGCATTATGACTTTGTGTTTAGTGGCATTATGACTTTGTGTTTAGTGGCATTATGACTTTGTGTTTAGTGGCATTATGACTTTGTGTTTAGTGGCATTATGACTTTGTGTTTAGTGGCATTATGTCTTTGTGTTTAGTGGCATTATGACTTTGTGTTTAGTGGCATTATGACTTTGTGTTTAGTGGCATTATGTCTTTGTGTTTAGTGGCATTATGTCTTTGTGTTTAGTGGCATTATGACTTTGTGTTTAGTGGCATTATGACTTTGTGTTTAGTGGCATTATGACTTTGTGTTTAGTGGCATTATGACTTTGTGTTTAGTGGCATTATGACTTTGTGTTTAGTGGCATTATGACTTTGTGTTTAGTGGCATTATGTCTTTGTGTTTAGTGGCATTATGTCTTTGTGTTTAGTGGCATTATGACTTTGTGTTTAGTGGCATTATGACTTTGTGTTTAGTGGCATTATGACTTTGTGTTTAGTGGCATTATGACTTTGTGTTTAGTGGCATTATGTCTTTGTGTTTAGTGGCATTATGACTTTGTGTTTAGTGGCATTATGTCTTTGTGTTTAGTGGCATTATGACTTTGTGTTTAGTGGCATTATGACTTTGTGTTTAGTGGCATTATGACTTTGTGTTTAGTGGCATTATGACTTTGTGTTTAGTGGCATTATGACTTTGTGTTTAGTGGCATTATGTCTTTGTGTTTAGTGGCATTATGACTTTGTGTTTAGTGGCATTATGACTTTGTGTTTAGTGGCATTATGACTTTGTGTTTAGTGGCATTATGACTTTGTGTTTAGTGGCATTATGACTTTTGTGTTTAGTGGTATTATGACTTTGTGTTTAGTGGCATTATGACTTTGTGTTTAGTGGCATTATGTCTTTGTGTTTAGTAGCATTATATCTTTGTGTTTAGTGGCATTATGTCTTTGTGTTTAGTGGCATTATGTCTTTGTGTTTAGTGGCATTATGACTTTGTGTTTAGTGGCATTATGACTTTTGTGTTTAGTGGCATTATGACTGTGTGTTTAGTGGCATTATGACTTTGTGTTTAGTAGCATTATATCTTTTTGTTTAGTGGCATTATGTCTTTGTGTTTAGTGGCATTATGTCTTTGTGTTTAGTGGCATTATGTCTGTGTTTAGTGGCATTATGACTTTTGTGTATAGTGGCATTATGACTTTGTGTTTAGTGGCATTATGACTTTGTGTTTAGTAGCATTATGACTTTGTGTTTAGTGGCATTATGACTTTGTGTTTAGTAGCATTATATCTTTTTGTTTAGTGGCATTATGTCTTTGTGTTTAGTGGCATTATGTCTTTGTGTTTAGTGGCATTATGACTTTTGTGTTTAGTGGCATTATGACTTTGTGTTTAGTGGCATTATGACTTTGTGTTTAGTAGCATTATGTCTTTGTGTTTAGTGGCATTATGACTTTTGTGTTTAGTGGCATTATGACTTTGTGTTTAGTGGCATTATATCTTTGTGTTTAGTGGCATTATGTCTTTGTGTTTAGTGGCATTATGTCTGTGTTTAGTGGCATTGTCTTTGTGTTTAGTGGCATTATGTCTTTGTGTTTAGTGGCATTATATCTTTGTGTTTAGTGGCATTATGTCTTTGTGTTTAGTGGCATTATGTCTTTGTGTTTAGTGGCATTATGTCTTTGTGTTTAGTGGCATTATGTCTTTGTGTTTAGTGGCATTATGTCTTTGTGTTTAGTGGCATTATGTCTTTGTGTTTAGTGGCATTATGTCTTTGTGTTTAGTGGCATTATGTCTTTGTGTTTAGTGGCATTATGTCTTTGTGTTTAGTGGCATTATGTCTTTGTGTTTAGTGGCATTATGTCTTTGTGTTTAGTGGCATTATGTCTTTGTGTTTAGTGGCATTATGTCTTTGTGTTTAGTGGCATTATGTCTTTGTGTTTAGTGGCATTATGTCTTTTTGTTTAGTGGCATTATGTCTTTGTGTTTAGTGGCATTTGTCTTTGTGATTAGTGGCATTATGTCTTTTTGTTTAGTGGCATTATGTCTTTGTGTTTAGTTGCATTATATCTTTTTGTTTAGTGGCATTATGTCTTTGTGTTTAGTGGCATTATGTCTTTTTGTTTAGTGGCATTTGTCTTTGTGATTAGTGGCATTATGTCTTTGTGTTTAGTGGCATTATGTCTTTTTGTTTTGTGGCATTATGTCTTTTTGTTTAGTGGCATTATGTCTTTGTGTTTAGTGGCATTATGTCTTTTTGTTTAGTGGCATTATGTCTTTGTGTTTAGTGGCATTATGTCTTTGTGTTTAGTGGCATTATGTCTTTGTGTTTAGTGGCATTATGTCTTTGTGTTTAGTGGCATTATGACTTTGTGTTTAGTGGCATTATGTTTTTGTGTTTAGTGGCATTATGTCTTTGTGTTTAGTAGCATTATGTCTTTGTGTTTAGTGGCATTATGTCTTTGTGTTTAGTGGCATTATGTCTTTGTGTTTAGTGGCATTATGTCTTTGTGTTTAGTAGCATTATGTCTTTTTGTTTAGTGGCATTATGTCTTTGTGTTTAGTGGCATTATGTCTTTGTGTTTAGTGGCATTATGTCTTTGGTAGTTCTCGTCGTAACTCGTTGGAGCATCACGAACTTCGTGAACATATTTACGTCGCGAGGGCCATGTAGGCCTACCTTATAACGAAAATTATTCATATTTTTTACGACGTTAATTTCAATTATTCATGACAAGACGGGCGTCAGATGATGGTGTTGTAGGCATCATCAGCGGGGCGTAGCTCATCCGTCACGCCTCGTCGTGACTCACACGTGAACACACAGTAGAGCTGCATCCTCCCTCCTCCCTGGGTAATTGTTTCAGACTCCGGCCTTCTCAGACGTACCATAACTCAGCTGTTTTGACCGAGTTTATTGTGGCAGGCGGCTCCCTCCCTCCTCCCACGTGAGGCTGTACACAGACAGTGGTGGTGGTAGTCGTCCATCACTGCAGGTCCTGGCCAGTGGCAGTGTGCCCACCTGAGAGGAAGAAGTGGTTCGTGGTACACACCAGATCGCCAGCCACTTGTTGTTATAGCTACGTCACGTAGCTTAGCGATAATGTTTCCCGACAGCTGGTGCATGACTTGGGATGATGATCTGCCACAGATGGTGCATGACTTGGGATGATGATCTGCCACAGATGGTGCATGATTTGGGATGATGATCTGACACAGATGGTGCATGACTTGGGATGATGATCTGACACAGATGGTGCATGACTTGGGATGATGATCTGCCACAGATGGTGCATGACTTTGGATGATGACCTGCCACAGATGGTGCATGACTTGGGATGATGACCTGCCACAGATGGTGCATGACTTGGGATGATGACCTGCCACAGATGGTGCATGACTTGGGATGATAATCTGCCACAGCTGGTGGATGACTCAGGATGATAGTATGCAACAGCTGGAGCATGACACGGACATATGATATCTGTGCCAGAGCTGGTGCAAGACATGGAGTACAGCCAACTAGGGATGTGTTTACACCATCAGGACAGCACCAGACGAAGCTATCCTTGATGAGAGCCAGGACTGTGTGGCTCACCAGTAGACATCCTGCAGGTGTTGATGATAAGACAACGTACCAAATTATATTTGATTTTTACTCTCCAAAAAAATTTGTGTATCAGTCTTTCCAATGATCATAATAGACACATCCTTTACCTTACAGTGATATAGTTTCTTGGTTTAGCGTTAGCCCTAAATAATTCGCCTTTCCAATCTTAAAAGTGAAATACAAATCTTTTAACGCCGAAAAAATAAGTGCAGGTAAAGTTGCGAGCTTCCAGAGGCGTGGGAATAAGTGCAGGCTGTACAGGAGGGGCGGGCTGTGCAGTTCTCACCAGCAGCTGTGCCAACGTACAGGACCCAGCAGCTCGCGGCCTCAAACATATATACATACTGGTGCACACTCAGTACGTACAGTCGCTGTCTGGTGATGCAAAGAACACATTCCACCGAAGACCTAAGTCGACAGAATTAATCGGATGATCGCCTCTCTCTCTCTCTCTCTCTCTCTCTCTCTCTCTCTCTCTCTCTCTCTCTCTCTCTCTCTCTCTCTCTCTCTCAAGCCACAGTGAGGTAGCGCCAGGAACGGACGAATACGGGCCTCTACAGCGCAAATTAAAGTTTCAGAGACAGTCTAGCGATAAGCGTAAACCATTCACAGCGGCAGGTCCTCCGTCCCGCTACCAGCCTGGTCATCAGGGGCTTGGGCGGTCCATCTGGGTGTTGTCCCGCTCTAGGTTATACTGGAATCATGTACAAGTTTGTTTGCTGCACGAACAATCATTTGCACATTGAGCTTAAAGTTAATGATGCTAAATAGACATCATATATTATCACAATTCATAAGATATCCCTGAAGCGGGAGGTCCTAACCCCCCATCTCGATCTAGTAATGTTGCACGTATTGTGTTGGGAAAAATGAAACTGCCTAATTGAAAGTTACTCCTCTTCTCATTCATTTTCTTTCACGAAAATTGTTGTAGAGAATGGGAACGTTGTATGTGTGAGGGTAACGAAGCTTGGTGAGGGTGAACTCAACGATTGTTAACCAACTCATCAGGAAGTGTTGTGGAGTGAAGAGTAAAGACGTTAGTCAGCACTGGAGACTATGTGTCCAAACCAGTACTTTGGTTTTTTTCTGTAGTGAAGTTGCAGTGTAAAGACAATGGAAATTTGATTGTGGAATGTAATAGATATTTTGCATTTGTTATATATTTGTATGGACTCGTATTTATTCCTTAACCTGCAGTTGCAGATAACTGATTAATGTAAAAGTTGGAGATCAATGTCTAGGAATCATGAAAACCAGTGAAATTCTCACTCATCTTACCTTAGCTGAATGCATGATTGTTGTAGTCTTGTGGTTCCATCCACTTGCTATGCGGTCTTGTGCGTTCTGTTGTGCGTTCGAAGGTCGTCTGTTTCCATCATTTTCATCTGAAAATTCTTGAGCATATTGCTGTGCAGGAGTGGTGGATGAATGGAGTAAGGTGGCTAAGGACGTGGTTGATACAGTAACATACAGAGACTTGAGAAGTTGTATGATAGTTGAGAATGTTCAAATGACGGGACCTCACGGGTGTAAAACTCCCTCCTCGTACGATTCAGATTGGTAAACACACACACACACACACACACACACACACACACACACACACACACCGCCGTTTATCACCACAAGAGAACTGTACTTAGCTCGTACTGACAGATTTAAGAACAGTCCTATAACTACCACAGTGAACATCATAAATGATCCATGAGCAGGTGTATAGCTAAGCAACTACACAGCTCAGTTGCTTTCAGTTAGGCTATGAAGTTTGTAAACGACTGTATGACTGGAACTATTCATCTCTTAATGTTCAAGTAAGTGCATAATGTATAGACCACATAAGACACAGTCACCTTCCCAAGGAAAGACAGAAATATAATTTCCTTTAGTTATTCCAGTGAGCTTTGTTGAGGAGCAAATATTTACCTTCAGAAGGGGCTGCTGGAGGGGGAGGTGACGTTAGAAGAGATACATGTATGAGAGTGTGATCAGATGAACCGACTGGGGGCGAAATTGTATACTTAAAACGGGATGGACTAGAGGTGAAAAACAGATCCAGAATATTAGGAGAGTGGTCACAGCGGTCAAGAATATAGGTGAGGTGGGTGATAATCTGCTCTAGACAATTGAGAATGGAGAACGTGAGGGCTTTAATCCCCCATTGTCCGTATGGGAAAGATTCAACCATTCCCTGTGGTGAACATTGAAATTTCCGAGGTCGAGGATCTCGGTTTGCGGATGAGAGGATGTCGCGGTCTTATGGCTGGAGTTTGTTTAGATGGGCAAAGAGAGATATAAGATGTGTAGAATTAGGACTGTAGTAGGCGAAGCAGAGGAAGAGTATGGCAGTTGGGAGACAGACCTTGAGGCACATAACATCGAAGTCTAGCAACTCAAGGTGCTCAAGGCTTGCTGCAGGTGTGTTGTTGTTGGAATATGCACAGACACCGACTTTGAACCGCGATGATGAATGGAGATTATAGATGGATATAAGAAAGGGGTTAGTGAGAACATCATTAGACAATTGGGTCTTAGAGAGAAGGGAGATATTAGGAGAGGTAATAGACATATGGTTGAGCAGAGGAGAGGTCACTAGAGAGACCACGAATGCTGTTATAGTGAAGATAAAGGAGGCAGGTCTTTCAGAGTGGGAAAGGTCGTGGGAGGGGCCGTTACTACTACTGTCTGAGCCCTGCCTCTCATTAGCAGCAGAGTCAGGCAGAAACCCGGAGATACTAAGCATCCCGTGATGCCGGGGGTTACGGACCATGTAATAGAATACATTAGTATTTTTGCTCAAACTTGTACAGAAGGTATAAAGCACAACTCCTTGATGGCATTAGCAACAACCTTACATTTGCTATTTACGATTCTCAGTTGAGTAACTAAAGAATTGCCTCGTCAGCAGTAGTTACATTTGCTTATGACAATGAGTCATCTAAATATACTAAACACCTCTACTTAGAGAAAGTGGTAGTTACTTAAGAACAATTACACACGTAGTTTGCATTGGCTAAATATATATGAATTGAGTTGGCCTTGATTTGTAATAGTTTGTAATGTACTTATTTCGCAACTACGAACATCATCATTATCACAGTAAAGTGATACATGATATTCAGCACCCACAACATTAGCATCACACTTACTGCAAAAGCGATCTTCCCAACTCTCATGTCGATATCTACCCACAGTCACTGGTAATTGTCGCATGCTCGTAGTTTGCTCACTAAAATGCTGTTACTCCTCGTTGATTTTCAAGCTATTCCCCCATACCATATACCTGTTTATACAGTATATAATTACTACAAAATGATTTAATTAACAAGCTATTCCAATGAGTAGTACATTGATCATTTCACCTTAATTTGCCTTTCTGAACCAGGTTAGATTGGTAATATTTTGAGATACCCACACCCCAGACACACCACTGTCATCACATATGCTCTTAATACAAGCTGTCCATGGTCAGGTGTGAACACCGAGCGTGTCTAATTGCACCAAACATTTGTATGATAGATAGCTCGGTTTGGTATTTTAACCTGAAATAAATCGCGACCAATGGCCAACCGTTCTACATCTGATATATATTATGAGTGGATAGACACCAAGTTCTCCATACGCTGTCAGTACTCACGTCTAACACATCTGTCATGATGACAGTGTCAGCATTAAAGTCACCATAGGTGTCAACAATCATTGTTTGTGTAATCAAGCAATAAGTTATCTCGTTCATCAAAATGCTCTGCTTTAGCATATCTTGAGTAACTAGGAGGGATATGAATTAAGGTTATTATAATATCCTTATCTAGGCCCACACTCCTCCCATCCACTTTGATTGACAATAAAGTTTCGTATTTTTCATTTGCTCCCACTTGAAAAGTAACTATTTCAATCAGCAGTGATAAAAAAACCACCAGACCTAAACCTACTAAGCTCACACCTACTCTTAGACATATTGGGAGGGGCCGATGCACTACCACCTGAGCCCTCCCTCTCGCTGGCAGTAGAGACACACACTGTCACTGGAGTATACCTTAAATTGGCAAGGGTCCTGTGAGGGACCATTGCTCGAATGAGCCCTCCTTCTCATTGTCAGCCGAGTCACAAGCCAGATACTTGTGAAGTGTCCTAACTCTGCCGAGTGTGGATGGTGGTTCATGTGTACGTCTTTATCATTGAAATTAATTGCAATTGTTGAAAGTTGTAATGTTTCATCTGTAAAATTCTACATTTTTTTTTATTAGATGTCCTGACTTTCCATGCAGAGATTTCTTCTATAACTTGCTATGATTTCCTCAGTTTGCATGAAAGTTGTTAAAAGATTTAATCGTGAAGTACCGTATATAAACATCTACTCTGTCAACAGGAGGCTCAACCCCTTTTAGCCTCTCAACCTATGACTTTTTTGTTCAAATTATATAAAAACATTTTTATCCCCATATGATGAAAGATAAACAATATAAAAGTCATGTAGTATGATATAGTATAGTATAGTATCGGTACATGTGTATCGATACTATACATATGGTATGTTACGGTAAACACTAACTCCCTTTTGAACTCTTTCGGGAATGGGTGGAACTTTACGTGATTGTGTGTAATTTTACATTTTCTGCAGAGCAGCTGTTTCCTCCATCCCCTTAGTTCCATGTTCTCTGCTGAATGTCAAAACAAAATGACAGCACAGCAGACGACAAGCATAGAACAGCTGCATGTTCTTTTATTGCCTTCTGTCGTTGCACATAAAACTAAATTTGATAATGAAGACCACTGCAAATTGGCATCACGAAAATCTAAGGGTTAAATTTACTGAATAGATCTTCCTTGGTTTGAAGTTACTCAGGCAGCAACCTCTTAAGGAGAACGACAGCAGAGGAAAATTATCGTAAAGTTTACCTGTCATTGCAAAACACGATCATATGCTTCACCGTATCTTAATTTTTTTCTTTTGTGTGACAGGTTGCTGTCTTTATCATATCATGCTGGTTAGAGATTTACCTATATGTTGCTGAAACAACTTATATGTCAGAAGTTTTATAAAATGATAAAGATTGCAGTAAAAAAAGAAAACATGGTGAAAGTTGCCCCCTTCTGCGCATGCGTAGCCACAAGCCACACACGCTTATCCTGCACTACGCATGCGCAGCCTCAGATTGCGCATGCGTACTTTCAGGAATTTGAAATTTGGCGGACAAATGTATGATACAGAGTTGCCAACTTAGAGCGTATGGCGCTAGATCTAGTGCTTCTTATAGAGATCTAGCGCCTAAATTTCGTATCTAGCGCCAAACTAAGTGTTATGTCAATATTTGAGGAAATTCAAACATGGATTAAAATATTTTAATGTGGTTTGAGAAGTTTAATGGATACCTACTGAAAGAAGAAAGAAAAGAATATGAATATTGCACGTAATTAATTTTCATCGAAATGAACATATTCGATTTTTTTTTTCTAACAGGAGCAGTTCGGGTGTATTCCGGGGGCTCCCCCACCTCAAGTTCCCCGTTCAGTTCAGGTTCAGTCGAACTCTCGGTGATGACATAACTATCCGTGGGCCATGAAGGACAGTAACATTGCTGGTTAACTATCCGTGGGCCATGAAGGACAGTAACATTGCTGGTTGCGTGTGTGCAGGCCATTACATTTAACGAACACAACAATGGGTAAGAAATATGCTCAACATTTTAGAGCAAAGTGGTTGTAAGACCCCAAATATGAAAAGGAAAGTAGAGGGGGATGATACAAAATGTCTTTGCAAGTACTGCCATTGTCTACCAAACTTTAGTGACATTGAAAAGACAGCAAGACAGCTAAACACGAAAAACTGAAGAGCCATTCAGTACTCAAAACACAGTTCCGTTTGAAAAAGTGAGTGATGACGCACGGGAGACTGGAGATGTATCACTATTTATAGCAGAACACTTCATTACGTGATGCTTATCATCTCAATGAGCTGTGCAAAGCACGATTTGCAGACGGTAAAGGATGCAAGAATTTCAAGTTAAAAAGGTCGAAGTGTGGTGCAGTGTGTGCAATGTGATTGTCCCGCATTTTAATAGTGACTTGAAAAGTGACGTAGACAGTCGGAAGTTTGGCCTCTTAATTGATGAGAGTAATGACATTATGGGAACGAAACTATTGGGTATCGCTGTCAGGCTCTGTTTTGAAAGTAAGAAGATTGTAGTGACTTTTTTGGACCTGTTGAGCTGAGTTAAGCTGACTGACTGTAATGCTAATGGGGTATGTGATACCATCAAGAAGTTCTTGAAAAGATAATGGGTCGGAGTTACAAAGTTTTGTTGCATATTCTTGGAAAAGTTCAGCGTGTAGATGAGAAATTTGAAGCGGAGGTACAGGATCCAATCAAACTGCTAAGTGACTTTATTCAGCTTCTTAGACCCACTTCCGCACTTCAGGTACGAGTTTAAAAAGATGGCACAATGTAAGCTTCCTGATGAAGAGGATAATCGAAGAAGATGAATACAGTTTGTATGAAGTTGGTGTAACAGCTTCGTCAACGTTTGCCAGACAATGTCCAAGTGTTACAGTCAGTGCCATCAATGAGTGCAAGTGAATGCCTGCAGCCCATAAAGCCCGGAATACTGGAATTAACAAAAGATATTTACTGATAACGAAGAAATTCTCACACGCATTGAGTTCTAGTGGAGGAAGTTTCATCATGTATTGTGGAAACAGAACACTGGTACCCTAGCACTCTGGGCTGAAATAACCTCGTACAGGGATGCAACAGGAGAAAATCCCCTCTAAAACCTAAATTGGCTTTGACTGTGCTGACATTGCCTTACTCCATCGCTGGTGTCGCAACTGCTTTTGTGATTATATACTGCCTCAGAAAGTACTGAAAAACAGTGGGTCATTGAAAGCATACGAATCATCGTAACCTCAGCCAGGACCCTTCGCATAGACCACAATAACCCCAGGACACTGAGGATACAGATGGGGGTTTGAGAATTAGCATATCTGGAATAATGGTGTGTTTAAGTGTCAAAACAGTCAGCCGTGCCTGTTATTAATAATCTGGCACGTCAAAGAGCAGATATAATTCGAAAAGCATTTTTTTCCCTCTCATTTTAGTAATCTTGTCAATTTTTGGAGTGAAAAAATTTTGAGTTGGCAACTGTGTATAAACAGTTAAGTGTCCGGGCTGCTCGTACCGCGAAAGTGAAGTGTTCGTTGCAGATTGAAACCAAGTGTCTTTCTTATCTTCCTCTGGATGGCACCACGGACTGTCTCTGCAGGTTAGTGTAATGTATTTCTTGGGTTGTTCAACGCGTCGGCTTTGTTAAAACGGTTGTGAACATCAGGTAATCATTCGTAGGGTCTGGAATGGCGTCTGATGGGCGGAGCCTCCCGATTAGGGTGGTAAGGTTCTCTGGTTTGGCTGTTTTATTCCTCATTTTCCGTGTAGATAAAGGCCATTCCCTATTCATTTTTTTTATTGATTGGAGGATTATTTAACTGACCCTGGAGCAGAAAAGTTGCATAAGGAAACATTAGTTTTTTAGATGGGAAATTCGAAAAGATCGTGTGTGTTTCTCAGGTTTTCAGATGGAAATTAGAAATCATCTACGTTCACTCGTCGAATAGGTGTTTGTAAGACTCCATGGCCGCAATAACTTTTATCCTGTAGGTATGGGATAGGATTGGTCACAGGGAAAGACAGTGTCCCATGGAACAGACTAGAAAATAAGAATAAAGTGATGGGAACGTAAGAATATAAAGCTAGAATTGTGTATATTAGAAGTGCATTTTGCTACTTGTTTCAGCGTGTTTACAGCTCTTAAGTTTTAGAGTCACTTCGCTTGTGGTGATCAAAGCGATCAAACATGCTTTATGATTTGTCTTTTACTCTTGCATCTCCCATACTTTATCTATATTTCTTTCAAATGTCTCAGAACTAGAACTACTCACATAATCAGGCAGTCCAATTCAGTTGTCAGATATCAAGTTGCCGCAATCGTTTTTTTGATGTTTAGCTTAGCGCAGTTTGGCCGAAATCTTTTTTTTGTTTGTTTGTTTGTTTGTTTATAGCCTAGTCTAGTTCTTGTATATCTTCTTATTGTCCGCTCTAGTAATATTTTCATTTGATTGAGATATAGCTTCATGTATTCCACATTTCTCCTTGTAATCTTTACCCCAGTTGAAGGCAAATTCACATGACACCTTTCTTATGATAAATATCTGAATGATGACATGCTTGGCAATCTGGCTCTGCACATTTTCCATCACTTCAATATCCTAAACCAAAAATGGGCTCCACACCTGTTGATCTGGCATACTCGAGATGTAACCTTACAATCTAAATATACAACAATGTAGATATTTCCATATCTAAACCTACATATTTCCTTCTACCGCCATAGCCTTGTTATTTATTTTTCTCAGCTAGACGCTTTAGAGGATCAATATGCTATCAGTCGCCACCTCTGTGCAACCACACGTTCATCCAGTTCTTGATATGCTTCTTACCTATATTGGTTTCCATATCTTGCCGATTCTAACGTATTTGCATTTACTTGTGTGAAATTTGAGTCACAACACCGTTATCTATTATTATCATTGTCCTGTAATGTTTTTTGTCATTTGCTATGGATATATCTCGATGTAATTCTTTACGCTTTCCGTTAGAGCATTTATAAAGAACGAATAGCATAGGTTCAAGGACAATCTACTGATAACGTCCCTCAACTCTTGATATCTCTTCACTCACTTTTTTCTTCTCCGAAATTAGGTAATCCAGGCTATATAATTAACTACTATTTCATAGCTATTTTTTTCAACAGTTTCTTATGTGGTACTCCATTAAAGGCTTTCATGAAATAACAGTAAACTACATCTAGATATAAATATAGTTTTGTGTCCATTTTCTATCTGTAAGTTGGCATCTCCTATTCTGGCTCCTGAGTGAAGACTGCACTGAAATAATTATCGAGGACATCAGCCTTCTTATCTTTCCTAGTTTCTACTTTGCCTCCTCTGTATATCGATTTGATATTTTAGATTTGTCTTGCCTTAGACCAGTCATGCTTCCAAAGACTAATTCTAACATTTCTTCTTATTTGTTGTTGCTTGATTTTTACTGCATTCTTTGTTACCCCTCTGACCTGATTAACAGTCCTCCAAAGCAAACTGTATGTGGATGAGAGTCCATATTTGTTTTATTAGAATGCAGTTCATTTGTCTTTTCGGTGGTGTACACATTAGCATCCCTGAGCATGAAAAATTCCTGTACAATATTTACATTTTTATGAATTCTCCAATTTTCATCGTTACTGCCCTGCATATCCCATGTTCTATCCTTCTTGTTGACAAGGATATTTCATGTGCTGGTGGTGCTATTCCAGCTTCTCTCTCTCCTCCGCTTCAGGATGTTATAAAGGATTACTATCCTTTTAACCTACCTTAGGTAGCAAGTCAACATAAACAGTCATCTACGTAGCCTAGAATATTTTGTCATGTGAAGGTAGTCTCGAAAATTTGTTAAATAGCCTTGGTTATTTCATAATCCTTGTGAAGGTAGCTTTGTAAAGAAACTGACGCGTTTTGGTGTTCACTGTCGTTGCATGTGAGTATGTCAGCGAAAATAAAGAGGCGGAGAACGAATATTGCCCACAAATCTTCTGCATGTCGTAGAGGGCAAGTAAGGGGTCGGGAGAGGGAGACTGAAAAGCCCTCAACCTGTGGAACCAAGCGAGTTTTTTTTTTTGGGGGGGGGGGATCCAGTCGTTTGCAGTTTGGGCTACCTCTATTAAAGCTAGAATCTGAGGCAGGCATGAAAGATTTTTGGAATTATTGGATAAACATCGATCGATGTCTCTTTTGTTTTGTTTTTCAACAGTCCCGACATCAGAAATACATTTAGCTATCTATGTATTTAGCTGTGGCTACTTTATAGAATCTTGATTTCCAGGATTTGTTTGTTCGATGGTTTTTCGGCGATCATATATCTCTATTGATTCAGCAGAAAGCTGTATGTAATTCTAACATTACTTGAAAGGTTTTGTAATGATTTGTTTGTAGGTTCCTGTTACTTACCATTCAGCGTGTATCTGTTTTTGAGTTGTTACAAATACCTGCGGCCGATTTTCTAATACACAGTGTAGCTGAAGTGGTCCACATCAGCATAACATCTGTTCATCCAAACAAAATACGTGGAAATCATCATTGTGTTTTTTTTTTTAATTATTACACTGAACAAACAAATCTGAAGTTGATATTCTCGTCCTCGATTGGCAACCGAGTGCAAGACTCGTCTGTGAATACCAAACAACCTCAATCGACATAAAAGAACTGTATTTACTTAGCATTTACATTTTTTTCCTTTGGTTAGTGTAAATGACATTTAATGGCTAAATTAGTTAGTAATTGTAGCTTGATGATGACATTAAAAATTGCCATATTGGTAATTATAGCTTGATGATATTGAGAAAGATGGCCAAATTAGTTGGTAATTGTAGCTTGATGACATTGAAATAAAGTTCTGTGTTAGTTTTTCCTAGGTCGATGTGCAGTTCCTTGTTTCACTCATTTCAGTTACTTCTTAGGTTTGCATAAGAATTGATAACATTGTATTCGTTTAGAATGAAGGCGTAAAACGTAATATATTTTCTTTTTTTTCTTCTTTTTTTTAATAAGTGCTGCTCTGTCTGTTCTTCTGGGAGAATGTGCGAAAATACTTTGCTTTCTGTGAAAAGATGATACAGAGAATTAGTTATGCTAGATTTCCAGCACTCACCTGATGATGTCAGATCAAGAAATGACATATATACGTTCTGAAACTTTCTGGCCAAAGTCACAAGGAATAGGTTTGTTCTAAATGGGGTTGCACTATTGGTGATAACTGGTGATTATCATTGTTCACTCATGTGTTTCATTTGAAAGACTGATTAGAATTAGGGCGAAGTACGCAAGATACGACGTGCACTCTGTAGGTTACCGTCCAGTTGCGGTGTTCGGGTCCCACCCGGTTTATTTGCCAGGGAAAAAAAAAAGAAATTACCTCATGTTAATTAACGTAGGTGATGTTGAATTAGACTAGATTTACGTGCAGGTTTTCTCATGTACTGAAAGCCTTACCCCGATACTATATATGACATGAATGATTTAGCAAAATCGTTTTTACTGTCTTGTGTCTGATCACGTGAATCCTTGGTGATCATCGTCTTTGTGGAACAAGGTGGAAGATGGTTATGTCAACTATGATTTTATGTGAATCACCAGCATGGCAAAATATGACTGAGGATGTTAAGTTGTACACAACTAATGGTTAAGGCATTCATCATGACATGTTTTGCTCAGTTGTGAAGTATAGCCCATAACGCAGGCTCCTTTCGAGAATTCTAAACTAAAGGGAGTGGTTATTTTGCCACACAGTCGTTGCCGGTGCGTCTAATAGTATTTTACTGTGTATTTCTTTATCTTTTCCCATAGAAGGATAAGAAAAAAATTGCAAAATCGAATTCATGCAGAGATTATTTTTATGTTGTGAAAAAATCAATTTTAGTTCCAAGAAGTCATTCGGGGTCGCTGCAGATATTTTTTACCTTTTGCCATCTTAGTATAGACAAGGCTGTAGGTTGATATATTCACACCACTCACCCTTACCTAACTGTCATTCGGGGACCCTCCTCCATTGACCTTAACCGCCCTCATAGACTTCGGGTAGTCGGCAAATTAATGTTTGACTTTTTGGTGCTGGATGATCGGCAAAATAACCTAGACGTAAACTAAATCTGCTTTAATCTTGAAGGACCGTGTGATTTTACCATCTGAACTGTGTGTAGAGGTTACAAATAGAAGTTTACTGATAGCTTTAACTAATTGATTCAGAGTAAAGATGAAACCATTCTGCTGAAATCTCCTCTGTTCAAAGAGTTGAAGAATTTAGCCACGGTTTCTCTTTTTTCTATACGTATTTATGGATTATTACCGTTTCACACGAATCTGTATCTATCTATCTATCTATCTATCTATCTATCTATATATATATATATATATATATATATATATATATATATATATATATATATATATATAGAGTTTTGGAAAGAGGGGCAAGTATGAAGTCTGTTGGGGATGAGAGAGCTTGGGAAGTGAGTCAGTTGTTGTTCGCTGATGATACAGCGCTGGTGGCTGATTCATGTGAGAAACTGCAGAAGCTGGTGACTGAGTTTGGTAAAGTGTGTGAAAGAAGAAAGTTAAGAGGAAATGTGAATAAGAGCATGGTTATTAGGTACAGTAGGGTTGAGGGTCAAGTCAATTGGGAGGTAAGTTTGAATGGAGAAAAACTGGAGGAAGTAAAGTGTTTTAGATATCTAGGAGTGGATCTGGCAGCGGATGGAACCATGGAAGCGGAAGTGGATCATAGGGTGGGGGAGGGGGCGAAAATTCTGGGAGCCTTGAAGAATGTGTGGAAGTCGAGAACATTATCTCGGAAAGCAAAAATGGGTATGTTTGAAGGAATAGTGGTTCCAACAATGTTGTATGGTTGCGAGGCGTGGGCTATGGATAGAGTTGTGCGCAGGAGGATGGATGTGCTGGAAATGAGATGTTTGAGGACAATGTGTGGTGTGAGGTGGTTTGATCGAGTAAGTAACGTAAGGGTAAGAGAGATGTGTGGAAATAAAAAGAGCGTGGTTGAGAGAGCAGAAGAGGGTGTTTTGAAATGGTTTGGGCACATGGAGAGAATGAGTGAGGAAAGATTGACCAAGAGGATATATGTGTCGGAGGTGGAGGGAACGAGTAGAAGTGGGAGACCAAATTGGAGGTGGAGAGATGGAGTGAAAAAGATTTTGTGTGATCGGAGCCTGAACATACAGGAGGGTGAAAGGAGGGCAAGGAATAGAGTGAATTGGATCGATGTGGTATACCGGGGTTGATGTGCTGTCAGTGGATTGAATCAGGGCATGTGAAGCGTCTGGGGTAAGCCATGGAAAGCTGTGTAGGTATGCATATTTGCGTGTGTGGACGTATGTATATACATGTGTATGGGGGTGGGTTGGGCCATTTCTTTCGTCTGTTTCCTTGCGCTACCTCGCAAACGCGGGAGACAGCGACAAAGCAATATATATATATATATATATATATATATATATATATATATATATATATATATATATATATATATGTATATATATATATATATATATATATATATATATATATATATATATTTTTTTTTTTTTTTTTTTGTTCATACTATTCGCCATTTCCCGCGTTAGCGAGGTAGCGTTAAGAACAGAGGACTGGGCCTTTGAGGGAATATCCTCACCTGGCCCCCTTCTCTGTTCCTTCTTTTGGAAAATTAAAAAAAAAAATACGAGAGGGGAGGATTTCCAGCCCCCGCTCCCTCCCCTTTTAGTTGCCTTCTACGACACGCAGGGAATACGTGGGAAGTAATCTTTCTCTCCTATCCCCAGGGATAATATATATATATATATATATATATATATATATATATATATATATATATATATATATATATATAAAACCGAGGTCGACGTGCTGTCAATGGATTGAGCCAGGGCATGTGAAGCGTCTGGGGTAAACCATGGAAAGTTCTGTGGGGCCTGGATGTGGAAAAAAAGATGTGGTTTCGGTGCATTATTGCATGACAGCTAGAGACTGAGTGTGAACGAATGTGGCCTTTGTTGTCTTTTCCTAGCGCTACCTCGCGCACATGGGGGAGGAGGGGGTTGTTATTTCATGTGTGGCGGGGTGGCGATGGGAATGAATAAAGGCAGACAGTATGGATTATGTGCATATATATATATATATATATATATATATATATATATATATATATATATATATATATACGTTGAGATGTATAGGTATGTATATTTGCGTGTGTGGACGTGTAGGTATATACATGTGTATGTGGGAGAGTTGGGCCATTCTTTCGTCTGTTTCCTTGCGGTACCTCGCTAACGCGGGAGACAGCGACAAAGCAGTATATATATATATATATATATATATATATATATATATATATATATATATAGACCAGGATGTTCTGGCTCTGATTGACATAGCTCACCGGTAAAGGGGAAGAATGGTCTGGAAATGTTTTGTGAGCAAAGTCATGGTTTGGTAAGAGGACAAGAGCTAAGGAAGAAGAAGCAGTACTGCAAGGCAGGAGTTGTGGGAGTACGTGAAAGTATAAGAAAGTGACTTCAAGACTGATGTAAGTAGAAATGAAAGTGAAAGGCGAGAGATGGGTGATTATTAGTGCTTATGTACCTAACCATGAAAAGAAAGATCATAAGTGGCGGTTCTTAGCTCTGTATCCTTACCTGACAAAGTTGACTCGAAAGCGGTCAGACATGTAAAATTCACCTACGCTGTCTTCAGAACTTGACCCGCTTACCTTACGCCACAATGTTGGTTCACTCTCGTTCTATAGGTATTACTTTGGTATTTGCTCCGGAGAGCGGGCTGCTTATATGCCCCCACTACTAGCTTGTCCACGTGATACTCGGCAGGCTGCTGCGGCACATGCTTATTGTGAGGCAGTTGGCAACTCAAAGTTTGCATGTTTTGATAACTTATTCTTTCCACCTTGAAGCTTTTAGCTCTCTTCGCTCTCATGTCTTTCTCAGTAACTACGACTTTACACAATTTAAAGGACAGGTTTTTCACTTCCTGCAAATTTCGTAGATACTTTT
The DNA here is from genome assembly GCF_036320965.1 of Panulirus ornatus. NCBI lineage: Eukaryota > Metazoa > Arthropoda > Malacostraca > Decapoda > Palinuridae > Panulirus > Panulirus ornatus. The sequence goes on along the minus strand of NC_092229.1, from coordinate 22,186,857 downwards.
CCTTCTCTTTTTCCCTCCATCAACCTCGCTATATTTTAATCAAGGCCGGGCCTTGATGCGGACTTTCGTCCATTCCTGTAGCCATTACATATATAAAATAAAAAAACAGTTTTAGGAGCAGTTGTGAGTGCGTCGGCAGTTTTGATGCAATAGCCCTGGTATTAGTGTAGGGCAGTTTAAAGGCCAAGGTGAGTAATGTGGCGGTTTAGGGTGTAATTGAAGGTCATGCGTTATTCAATAAAGTGAATGGAAATGGTGAACAGCTTGTGGAGTTCTGTACTGAAAAAGGACTGGTGATTGGGAATACATTTTTTTTTTAAGAGAGACATAAACTTGTATACGTACATGAATGAGTATGAAAGATGGTCGACGGGTATTATTAGATTACATATTGATTGATAGGCGTGTAAAAGAGAGACTTTTAGATGTTAATTTTCTGAGAGGGTCAGCTGGTGAGATGTCTGGTGGAGGCGAAGCTGAAGATTTTTAGAGGTCTTCGGAAAGTGGAAACGCTGTCGGTGAGAATAGTCTTGAGAGTGAGTGAGCGTGGAAAAGAGACTTGTGTCAGTGGACTGAACCACGGCATGTGAAGCGTCTGGAGCAAACCATGAAAAGGCGTGCGAAGCCTGGTTGTGGATTGGGAGTTAAGGTTTTGATGCATAACACATGTCAGCTAGATATTGGATGAGAACGGATGTGACCATTCTTTGCCCTGGCGCTTCCTGGCGCTTCCTCGCTAAGTGGGAAATGGCTTGGACTGCGTTTGACGTCACAGCTGTAGGCACAGACGTCCCCCCATAAGAACTGGCAACATTATGACGTCAGTAATTTTTTTGTCTGCCGGCCAGGCGCCAACATGCTTATGTTGACAAAGCTAGGTTCACTGGAGGTGTGTGTGTGGGCATGAAGGTTATGGTCAACGATGGATGTGTTGGATGATAAGCACTGTACGTCGATTTGACTCTATTGAAAATCAATATTGCTTAAGAGCAAGGGTGTATAGAATAAGTGAATTATCAGAAATGTTTTCAGAGATTTTTTTTTTTAGTTTCCATCACTTATTGCTCCAATATATATATATATATATATATATATATATATATATATATATATATATATATATATATATATATATATATATATATTGTGTGTGTGTGAAAAAAAAACTTCCTGAACAAAGCGACCCAACTTGTATATTTAAGTTGCTGTCTGGTCTTTGACAAGTTCCGTTCCTTAGGTTCCACTTGGTTTCAGTCTTTTTCTTTATTTTTAAGACACTGCTTTTTCCCACAATGTAATTATGTAATAACTTTTTCCAGTAGTGTCTTGTACTGATGATGTATTCTTTTTCAGTGCTGCTAGATCCAGCCCAAACATGAATAAACTCGTTGACATGTTGGTACGGACTAAAGATTCTTTGCATAGTTTAAATTTCTCAAGAACGTAGTTGTAGAAAGCAAAAATATGAATAACGTGCATGCAGGAGAAGCTTTCAGGAATGTAATTTAGCTTATGGCTCATTCCATAATACACAAAATGTTGTACATATCGTAAATTGGAGACAAATGATCATCAGCTACGTGGTAGTAGTGTAGTAACTTCGGAATGCAAGGACAGAGAGCAGGGTACAGATACAGGTGACACAACAGGGCTGCAGTAATATGTACAAGGACGTGAAGCTCCTGGTACAGTGGTTACTGCAGGTGCAGGAGGTAGGTAGGAGTCACGTGGCGATGCTGCAGGATAGTTGAGTCGTTACCTGGTCTCGTGGTGCTGCTGCAGGAGAGAGGTGTTGTGCGGAAGGCATCGGGTTTATTCGTGGCATCTTGGTTGTGATACATGACTCTGGATAAGAAAGGCTGTGAAGTGACCCCAAGGTTGCCACCTGGTGTCGCTACGTACTTGATGTTATAGTCTTTTAAATGAGGAGACTGCAGTTAGCTACAGTAGTATGATGATGTCACTGAGAAAATAAGGATGAGCTGTTGAGGAGAATATCATTCATATCCTTATGTTCAAAACACAAGGTCGTCTGCAGAAACTTGTGGCTAGCTGGATCTGATACCAGAGTGATGGAGTTATAGTTATGAAGGTTGTTAGAGCAGTCTTCTTCGGTAGTCAAGGTTTACTAAGACATGCTATCTAAAAGTGATCTTTTTCTTCTCAGACGAAAGGGGAGGAAAAGGTTGGAAACGAGCTCAGAGGCGCATGGCACGAGTATGTAACCTATGCCATCCTGACCATAAGCCATGGTCAGTTTTAGTTAGAAGAGTAGTCGGTAGGCCTTGCGCGAGGACGGTATTGAAGATGGTATAGTGGGACACCATGGGAGGAGGACTAGATGTGGAATCATCCAACGCAGAGTTAAAGATAGTTCAGGTGCTGGCGAGAGCGGCTTTCTCAAATGTAAGAGTTAGCCATAATTTTATTAGAAGAAATAGAAAGGTTGCATTGCAGAAATTATCGGAATTGCTTTTTCTTCGGGACTAGAAAGATTTGCCAATTGAAGAAGTCAAATCAGCAAGGTTTATTTTCGTGAATACGTGCTTGACTCTCCGAAAAACAGCTTTGCAATACAGGAACACGTGTAGACTTCCTCAGCATTTTATGAAGAAATCAAGTATTGTTCAGGCCATATGATTTTTCAGGATAATGAAAATATCTTAATCGAAAATTTTCTTATTAATGAATTTTTTTTTCAACAATGTATTGGACTGAAAGTTTATATATACTTTTTATTCAGTAAAATTTCAGACATTTCAAGTAGCAACTTAAACCCTAAAGCTTATCTACGAGATGATACTTAGATTTTTTTTATGACGCATCTGCTTTTACATTTTAGGTTTAGTTCCTTTCCTGTGGCAGTCAGGAGCGTTGGCCTGGGTCGCCTAAAGACTCACAGGTACAGTGAGCGCCCATCTTACGAGAGGCAGTGCCGGGGCAGTTTGGACCTTCGGCGTTTTCATTCTTACCTTTTGCAAAGGTCGGATGCACGCTCGCACACACAATATATATATATATATATATATATATATATATATATATATATATATATATATATATATATATACACACACAATAGATTTTTAGAAGATAATCTCGTATAAGCAGACGACATGATTGTGTTCAGAAAGGCCAAGTTAGAATTTTCGGCTGCGTTACTTCCCAGTCTAAATCTAGGGAGAGCTCTTGTTTTTACACCAGAAGAATTGTTTACCATCGACGTCATGCGAAATCAGGGACCTTAAACTGAGGAACCATCACACCGACTCCGACATAAACACTTCAACTGTGGCATGAACCAGGTTGGTCAGGTAGATCTCGTCTGAGAAGGAGAGTGGGGGGACCCTCGTGGCCACGTGCATGAAGGTGTGGTGCTTCCTGAAGGGATGGTGAATGGCGTACCGGACGTCCTCCATGGTCACGTTGAATATGTTCGTCGGATCCTCCGTTAGACTGGCGACAAAATATATATTCTTAATGGATGTAGTATGGAAGGAAAGTTGCCAGAAGCAATAGGTAGTTTTTATCAGGTGTGTAAGACTTACATGTAGGTAGGAAGAGGGAAGGATGAATGGTTCCCCATGAAGGTAGCGTCTGCAGCAGGTTTGCTTGATGTTATCATGGCTGTTTAATCTGTTATGGATAGGGTCGTGATGGAGGTAAATGTGAGGGTTTTGGAGAGCGGGGTGGATTTACAGTCTGTTGGAGCTGGTGATATCTGTGTATTGACTCCGATGGTGTTTGCTGATGACACGTATCTGGTGACAGACTCAAGTAAGACTTTGCAGAAACTGGTATCTGGACTATGGAGTGTGTGAAAGGAGAAAGTTGAGAGCTGAAGTAAGTAAAAGTAAGATTATAAAGTTCAGTGAAGGAGAGACACAGGTAGGTTGGAGTGAGACATTGATTGGAGCGGACCTGGAGAAATTGGGGTGTATTAGATACCTGGGGATGAACATGGTAGTGATTGGTACCATAGACGGTAAAGTGAGCCATAGGGTGGCTGAGAGGATTACGTCCTGGGCATTGAGGAGTGTGTGGAAAGAGAGTTGTATGACGGCAAAGATGGGTATGTGATGCTGTAGTCGTCCCGACAGTTGTGTGCGGATGCGAGGCGTGGACCTTAGATAGAAAAGAATGTACGAGAGTGAATGTGTTCGAAATTAGATGCTTAAGAATAGTATAAGGTGTGGGGAGGGTTGATCGAGTACGAAATGGTAGGGTAAGAGAAAGATGTGGTAGTAAGATGATGGTTGAGAGAGACGTGAAGATGTGCTGAAATGGTTTTGACATTTCGGGTGAATGAGTGAGGGGAGCTTGACAGAGAGGATGTATTTGTCAGAAGTGGATGGGACAGGAAAGTTACAGAAGTAGGGAGACCAAATAGGATATAGAAGGATGGAGTGAAAGATGCTTTGAGAGATCGGGGCTTGAACATGCAGGAGGGTGTGAGGTGTTCATGGGACAGAGCAACTTGAAGCGTTGTATAGAGGGGGCGACGTTCTGACAATAGGCTGATCCAGAACATACGAAGCGGTCATGGGAAAGTAAAGCCAGTTCATATACGAAATAACCTGATCAGTTGCACTCTGCCCAGTTGACACCACCTATCGCCACTCTGCACCGCTTTAGATAAACCTAGACTACTTGCTGTTGACCCATGAGAGAACTTACCAGAAGGGGGAATGTGGGCAGGTGACGATGTAGAGTTGGTTGCCGTAGAAGGAGGCGGTGAACATCATCTGGAGGTTCTCGTGGAAGTTGTGGTCGTTGAAGCCCACACACTGTGAATGAAGAGGACGTCATGAGTGAGATGCTGCATCAGCGAGGGTGCACATGAGGGTACATTTCAAGGGACGTTGCCTCAGGACAGTGAGCGAGTGTTAATATCTCAGGAGGACATGCTGATTCCCTCCCCGTGATTTCCCTATGTACCAGTAGTTTGTGCTTCATGTACGTGGAAGATCTCACTGTGGTTGTGCTACTAGTATTGAAACTGTCTGTTAGACTTCTGGTATGCGATATCATTTTCCTCCTTAGCGTTCACTCTTCCTTCAGACGGAGTTTATATTTTTTCTTATACAGACTCAACATATCCAATGGAGTCTCCCCAACAGATGCATGTAGTTATATGGTCGAATTAGCCGTAAGTGTAATTGTGAGGTTATGACGGCTCTTCTCTTACACAGCTTGACCCTACTGTGGATTGAATTTCATCCCCATTTTCTCTATCCCTACCTGTCCACTTCATATTTCCAAGCTTATAAAGAATGTGTTTATTTTGGATTTAGCGCCAATGAAAGTATCCCAATTTTATTGACATAACAAAGCTACCAGAGGCTGCAGTGCCTTTACCCATATAGAAGAAAATGAAGAGCCTGTAGGCTGACAGGAAGGGACAATTGCGGTTAATGGACAGAGGAGGAGTCACAAAGACGAAAAAACATTTTATTTTAATGTGGCGATAACAAAGATGGATAAAGAACCACCCCATATCAGCAAGCAGTACTGTGTCTACTTAGAATGAAATGTTTAGGGCACCCATACAACACCTTCAGTTACTGGGCAGCAGATTTTGCGGTCTTCAGCATGTGAAATTTCCAGGATAGAAGACATAGTAAAGACAACACAGGGTCCAGTGGCTCATGCCTAGGTTATGAGTTTTTAACGCTAATCTGTCTGTTCACGTACTAAGTGGATGAGGTAGGAATACAATAGAAAGGTTGTGTTCTCTCCTCACCTTCACTAACTGCAGCAACAGAAGTCTTCACAGACAAGAATGGAAGTGAAACCATGCATTAGTGAAGTGAGCCTGCATGGAATGCAACAAGATAGAATAGAAATTAGATGATTTTATATAATCTCACTACAATGTCGCACTTGTTGTTGATCTGCAGTATATTGGTATGGTCTGGAATGAGAAAAAGGAATTGCATATGTACTATTTCCATCTGTTCATGTATAAGATATCTGAATTAAGAGAATGTCTTAACTTGGTTTTCAAGGTATTTATTGTCTTTGCATTAAAAAGCATCTGCCGGTAACTTGTTACATGTTCTGCACATTTATTTGCAGAGAAAATATTTTACGCCTCAGTGTTAAACCTTTTAGCTTTGTTTTATTTCGTTTTTCATAGTAACTGTATTCTCTTTCACATCAAAGAGATTTTCGTGGTTTACGCAGTCGAATTTATAAAAAAAAAATGTTGAAAATTTGTATCCGGTAGCCGCAAAGGCATCGCTTCTCAAGAGATAAGAGATCTAATATCCTTTGCCACTCTCTTCATACGCCAGGTGTCTCTGCGATGGAATCAGTTTTGTCGCCCGACTTTGTCTTTGTTCCATTTTTTTTTATGTAATTTGGGGCCCAGAATTGGACTGCATCTTGAATGAGTGGTCTTACTAGAGCGTTGAAAATGGTCATATGTGTTTCTGGTGTTTTGAAGTCCTTGTTCCTAGCCATGAAACCTCGCACCTACCATCATTTTTTGAAGTTAGTGTTCCTAGGTATGAAACCAGTGTTCCTATCTACGATACCTAGCATCTACATCATGTTTTGAAGTTAAGGTTCCTAGCTGTGAAACCTAGCATCTACATCATGTTTTGAAGTTAGTGTTCCTAGCTGTGAAACCTAGCATCAGTTCCCTTTTTTTTCACATGCTACTAGGCTGTGTGTATTATACTTCAGATTGTCACTAACAACAACTCCACGATCCTTATCTTCATTTGCTTTAGTCAGCGGATTTCGAAACAGCCCTATAGTCACTTGTCTATATTTCATCTGCCATTTGTTTGACCATTCTGCTAGTTTGTTTAGAACTCTGTGAAAATTTCTTGGTCCTGCTCGTTTACAGTTCTACCTTCGAGTTTTGTGTTATCCGCGAAGTTGGAGATCTTAGATATGATACCCAATTCTAGACCATTGATTTATCTTAATATGAAAAGAACAGGAGCAAGGATCGAACCCTGGCACACCACTCGTCACATTCAGCCAGTCTGAGGCTTCGCCATCTAGAACTACACGTCGCTTTCTGTCCATGGGCCAGTCACGAATCCATGTACACGTTTCATTCCTTATTCCGAGAGAAATAGAGTAGTAAATGCAAAGCTTTAATGGTAAATTGTAGTGAAATAGATAGGAAATGGGAGTAACTCACCCTGGCAGCGACGTAATAGGGCCATAAGGAGCTTTTCGATTCGTCTGGTTGGCTCACATACAGCACGTAGCTCTGGTTCACCTGGGGAACAGTGCCATACAGTTAGTCATGGGAGAGGGGGAAAGTTGGTTCGTCTAGTACATATATATATGCAAGGAAGATCTAGAATTTTCACGTGTAAGGAGACCCTGGTCTGGGATCGAGGTAGGACTTGCATGCTACAGCTCTAGCGTGTATGGAGGGACCCACTTCTATGCTGTCGCGTGAGTATCGATCGAGAAGACCTTTGTACTGATGACTAGAACGTGGCAGTGATTTGCCTATGGGTTGTGACTGTTTTACTTTATCTAGAACTGAATAGATGATAAAGTGGACTGTACATTACACGTACCTTGTTACTTGGCATGGGTGGGACTTGTACCTATTGCGGGCGTCACGACCGGGTTCCTGGATATAAACTGGACCTGGCAGTGACAGGGTATGAGAAGGATCTAATACTTACCGGGTGCCTGGGTAGAGGTAAGTCCTTGCACGGGTGGTTGCTGAGGTGGAGCACTTGGCCGTTTCTGATCGCGTCGTAATGGAAGTCAAGGTAGTTCGTTAGCTCTGCCCTGTGGATCACTCGTTGTTAGGTATGCCCATGGCACTTACAATTCGTATTTAGATTGAAGTTAATCCTGAATTATTTCGTTTCAATTTAAAGAAATTTGATTATTCTTGATTAGTTTTTGATATATATTTTTCTCATACTCTTTAGATCTCCATAAGTTGACATTTTGAAAGAAATGTGAATAAGATATGATTCTCTACCGATAAGTTTATTTATCGGGATATGGAACCCTGTAACTTCTTTAATACTGGAAGAAGTATTACGAGGAATTGATCTTTGGTATGTGTAAGATTAACTGTGACTTTGTAAAATATTGGATACAAACAGACCAGCGTGACGAGATCAGTCTGTCACAAACTTTAGATAACATTTCGAGCAGAGGTTGCCTTACCTCTTGATATCGATGGTGACGTTGAGACGTGTGTTGAGCGGCCGCTGGTCGTAGTAGTACACCTGTTCCAGGCCGGTGACGTGGACGCCGCCGCTACCACGGTGCTTCGTACGAGGGATCTCCGGCACCAGGATGTCTCGCTCGCCCATCATGTGGTACCGCAGCCACCAGTCCCAGTCCAGGGTCTGTGGAATAGATGTCAAGTGAAATACCTGTGGTTTGAGGAAAGGAGGCGAGTGTGAGCATCAACCGTGTAGCTTGTGAACTACATTACTGGTGTGCATGTTGCTCATTAAGGAACTCTCTCGTCCTCTAATGAAGATATTAACATCGCCATCGTTTGCCATGGTATCATCGTGAATTATCGTTATTCTGACCTCATTCAAGGGGGCCCATTTCTGGACCATCTCCTTCGCCACTTCCCTCCTGACCATCCAGCCATAAGCGGGGATTCCGTGGAACCTGTAGAGGCGCGTGGGGTCAAGGGCGGTGTGGCTGAAGGCATTGTAGTTGTAAGCGTTGACGCACACCAACATTGGGTCCGACGTGAGCAGTGTTGCCGTCTGGTGGAAGTACCTTGGGAGGCAGGAAGTAGAGAAGTGGTTGTAGGACATGTTTATCTTCAAGTTGCTGATCCTGTCTTCGTGGATTATGCAAGACTTCATCGTGCAGCTCTAGAAGGCTAATGATGTTCATATGTAAAGATGAAGTTAGTATCTACATGTATATAACAGAAAGGTAGTGAATTTTCGAGATGATATCGTGTTTCATCTTATGTCTCTCGTAAGATAAATCTCACAGGGAGTCAGGGAATGATGTGCCGGTCTTAGTTGTCGCCAGAAATTTCCTCGTGCAAAACCCAGAGAATCTTACCTCCCTCCACCCTCCTTAGTCTTGACGATTACCTCTCCTGTATACAATAATACAGCCCCTTCCCGACATACGTCCGAGTTCCGGTCTGACCGACCGGTTATATGTCGAAATGGACGTAAGTCGGACGCATGTCAGCGTGGCATGTAGAATTCGTATACCTGTAAAACATTCTTTAATTCTATTCATTTGCTATCATGATTATCTCGTTTTTTATCAACCAGCTTTATTATATGATTCTGTAGTATCTTTTTACGTTTTATTTAAGTTCTATAATTCACATTTCATTTATATTTTTTTATTTATATTTCGTTTCGTTCGTATGTACGGATGGTCGTAAGTCGCTTAGGTCGTAAGTAGATCAGGTGTATATCCGTGACGTATTCTTCAGGGTCATCAGTCTTCAGTAGTCCTCGGTGGGCATACATGTATGAATTCAGTGATTATGTATGTGGGCTGTTCATCATTCCGTCTACCATGTTAGACTGACAGACAGACACAGATGGACTTAAAGGAAGACGATATAGTCGACAAAGGAAGACGATATAGTCGATTGATGATGCACCCTCGGGAGGAAGGGACAGAGGAGTAACAAGTCAGACCTAGTTGAAGAGTAGTTGACGAGTGGTAGATCGTAGTTAGGGTGAGTAGATGATTGTCAGATGTTACTTGTGGATGAGTTCTCAGACCATAATGAAGGTTGGAGGATTCACACTTACGGGATGAAGTCTACAGAGAGGTCAAGATCGTCCTCCAAGATAATGGCCTTGTCCGCCTCGAGGTACTGCTCAAATACTCTCGACAAGACAGACTTCACGTGGGAGCTGATGCGACTTGTCCTGCCTGCAATGAAGAGGGATTGTGACCTTCAAGGTGACCTTGCCGGGAAACAACACTGGCACACACACATTAAACCACAACACACGCATGCATGTAGCTGGTCTGTTATTTGCTTAATGTACCATCACCTCACCATCGCCAGTAGTAGTATAAACACCAGCAGTATTGAGAGTGTGTTGGTTTAGCGTATCCTCTCATCCGTGTATGGTTGCATGTAAAGAAATACGTTTCATATATATTTTTTATATTATTTCTTTTCTTGAAATTTCTTGAAAATTTCACGCCTTAAGATTAATCCATCGGGTGAAAAATGAAGATGATTTTTTAACTGTAAAGTTGACCCGGGAAGAAAATTTGCAGAATTATGCTGCCTACGTCTTTTATTGTATACACAATTACCTCTATCTGTCTGTCTGTATATCTCACTCTTTTTCTATGAGTCTAAATAATTGTAACTCTGTCTATATAACAAAATTTCTATATAAACTGAGGCTACTTTAAGGCGACCAGTCTAGAATGTATAACGAAATTTATTCACGACTTGCACTTTCTTTTGGTGTGTTGGTAGCGGACGACCCGCGTGCGTGCCGCTAATTTTCTCCAGTGGTCTGAACAACAACAACACTGACAGTTGCCTCGCTGGTCTCATTCTTTGTGTCTCGTGACAGAATTTCAGAGAGGAAGAAATATCACTTTGATTTAATGCAATTTTATTAATCTATTTTCATTCATCAATGATATTTACGTCAGATGAAAACTGGTTGGGTTCGATGATGCTGATGGGAACATTTTCTGAAATTCGTTTCTGAGCACACGTGCGTTGCACACACCTGGTGTTTCAGTCTTTGGTAAACACCACGAACCATGGTGCCTGACTGCGACCTTGTCTTTAAGACAATGAAACGTAATAACAAACGAGGATTCAGCTCCTTGAGGTTATACTGTTGGAGTCACCATCTAACAGGTGTTGAGTTCATCTGTATTTACTCTGTTTCAGTTATTGAGGTTTTCTCTGTATTTTACGTGTGCAATGTTCTCATTCACACGCTACCTAGAATCTAGTAGTTAATGTTGCTTTAGACCGTTGCAACGAAGTTGAAACATCCACATAGTTGAGGAGATGAAGTGAATTAGGGAAACCACTGGATTGTCTGCAGCTATCTGGCATCACAGGACATCAGGAATCGTCGGTAGAATTTAGACTGCAACAAAGTACCAGTAATGACAGGTGTGAAAGTACAGCATTGAGGCACAGACAGTCGAGGGGGTATAGACTGGCGAAGCACAGCCTCGTACCGTCCGCATGTAGCAGGGCGAGCAGCTCGCCACAATGTGACGTCATAGCTTTGTGTGTGTGTGTGTGTGTGTGTGTGGTGGGGTGGGACAAGACCCAGGTTACTTGTATCTTCCGATAACTGAGCCTTAAAGGTAATTTGTTAAGAAATGTAAAACTCCTATAAGTCGTAGTGGCACGTACCCAGTTTTTATTATTTTTCCCCGGCACCAGGGCAAGTCACAAAGCAGTTAGCTGATAACGATAACACAAGCGATTTCAGTTTCTTCTCTTTTATAGTCAAGGACGCCCTATTCCCCGCAGGCTTTGTCAACAGGTTGTGACTCATGTTGTTTAAGATGAGATGATTGTTTTCCCAGCAATAGAAGTAGTATGATTTAGGGACCTTTATTCACAAAAGGATTACTACCATGATATCTCAGCATACCTTTGAGATTATTAGATGCCAAATATCTAACTTTATTGTATCTCTAAAATACTTCATTGATTTTCCATGGTTTTTGGAAATACCCTTGTGGGCAGGCGGCATTGTTGACCACTAGAATATCATGCAGTCACGAAGATTTTTTCAGTTATATTACATAATAGTACAGTACACAAACCACATCACATGTTCTGAAAACTTCATCACACTAAGGAAGAATTTTAAAAACACTAGAAAGAGCAAAATTCGCCATCAAATGCACCACTTCTCCCTTCCTTACACACCTTCAATATCCTTGTGCTGTGATGAATCAATAGATAATATAACATTTACTGAGTATAAGAGAGTCACTAACCTAGTGGCGCGGGGTTGTGGTGTTCTACCACGGGCAGGTTGAGGAGGGAGGCCAGCGCTCGCGCCTCGGGGCTGTGGCCGTCGACGAAGATGGTGATGGGTGTGATGGTGCCGCCGGGGCTGGACCACAGTTGACTCACCTGACGCAGGACGTGGGGCAACCGGTGAGCTGTCACTATGGCCACGGGAATCACCTCCTGCACCTGGTACTCAAGCTGATCCCCAACACAATAGTCTTAATGTAGTATACTGATGCAGTAGTACATGGACAGTAGTACGTTGCAGGTGCACAAAATATATCGTCAAAGTGGAACAAGAGTTTGGCATGGTGATGTAAATAAGAGTAAAATAATCTTACGATGTTGTGTGGTAGAGGTGACCATGGTAGGTCATCATAGTGACAGCTGCAGAAGTTACCGTAGCCTTCGTAAGTGTCACAGAAGGTGGCGCGCTCCTCCATCCCCGCTCGACCGTGCCAACCACAACGCTGCTCTGAAAGTAAAGCAGTTTTGTTAGTGCAACGCAGTACAGCTAGAGCCGCATGTCATCCACACACTCTCGCTGCATCCTAGTCTTCCAGTTGGTGTCGCCCTTACCGCTACTTAGTGCTATTCACCACCGTCATCCTGCGCTATCGCTTCCTCTTTTTGTTATCTGTCACCATTACAATAGGCCTCACGTTTACCAGCATCACACCTGCATCTTGTGCCGGCCAGTCATCCATCCAGGGTCACGCACGCCTTGCCTGGTGTCATCCATTACCGCTTGCAACATCGTCCAGTGCTGCCTATACCACTATCCCTATGATGTCTGCTCACCAGTTCATGGTATCTTCAGTATTACACATTGAAAATCAAACTTGTAACTTTCGAATGAAATTATAAGATCATAGCAAGGGAAGCGAACTGTGAAATGTTGCATGGTAATAGGAATCGTTGACTCTTAACCTACTCATGACTAACACGATTTCAGGATTTTCGTGCCCATGGTGTGCCACCGTGTGTACTGGAGGCTCGACGTTATGCCCGTGCACTGGCACCAGCGGACGGACGCCCCATCCAGCGTCGTCGTGTTGGCTTTGTTGAATAATTTATCATTTGAATGCTGTCATAACGTTTGAGACGATAGCACTTGTTTGCATGACAGTCGTCAAGCTGTATCTACAACATTTTGCGTGTTCCGTATACCTACAAATAAGAGAATACATCCCACTTTTTTTTTTTTTCAAGTTTAAGGAATTCTACCAGGTTTCCTTCAGCGTTCCAAGTCTAACCAAATTTTCGAATGTTTGACGTATCTGGAAACGGCAGACATAAATAACAAATCTTATAACGTTTTTTTCTTCGTGTGGCCAAATGAACGTTTTGTCAATAAGTTTTAGATATGTTCAACGTTGTTTCCTGTGGCATTTTATCCTGACGTTAGGCTCAGGTACGTTGTTTATCGCTTTTGAGTTGTAACTGAAACGTCAGGATGTCAGTGGCGGGAAATATGAGTTTTTTTTTGCTTTCGTGTAATAATCACATCATCAGGGGAGACACAAGAGAGAAATATAAGTCAGTTGATATAAATCGAAGAGACGAAGCTAGGACGCCGTTTGGTAAACATGGTATGAATGGTGTTAGTGTTTATTTTGACGTGAGATTAAGTTTAAAAGAACTTAGATGAAATGAAAATATCAGTTTTCAATATCTTTAATGACGTAGGCATCGGTCACAGACAAAAGTCATTTTGGAGGTCAGGCCTTTAAAGGAAATATATTGAATGGCGGAAAAGATCAGAAAGTTGAGAAAAAATAAGAGTTTTTCAGAAAGTGGGAAATCTCTCCTTTAAAAGTGGCTCAACCTAGCTCTTAGGGGAAGACGTGTGATGGTAAAGATCTTCAGATGGAAGCGGTTTGGGGAAAAAAAAGCAGACAGTGTTGCTCACCCTTGAACCACTGACTACACTGCCATCATGTGACGTAGAAGCACAGTGAGTGGTACGTGGTTTGATTAATGGTGGAGTCATACAGGCAACCAGTTCTCGGGAGGAGAAGCCAAGGTAATATCAGTAGAAGATGCAAAGAGAACAACATTGCGGCTCAGGCCAAGTTGGTCAGGTTGGGTACAGTTGATACGTCGGACTACTTTGGTCTCTGTCGTGTAAGTAAACAGAGGTAGATCCACGTCACATGTGAGTGCGGTACTCCATACATGGACGAATCCGTGCTCTGTGTGATCGAGCAACTGTTCTATAAACAAAAACAAAACAAAAAATCGGCATCTTGAACATAGCTCGCAGATTCTTAGAGGCAAACTTCGCTATTTGTGTGCGGGTTCCCAAGATGAATTAGGTGTTACGGTGATAACAAGTATGGTTATGCATTAAAGTACATAGGAAGGACAGATAAGAGAGTTGTTGGTCCAAGACAGTGTTATCGTCATGCTAGCCTAAACTGTGGTAAAAACAGTACAGTAAAGTTGTGGATTACAGAGCTGTCAAAGGAGACAGGGGAACAGAAGGAAACAGAGCTTTGGATCCATTTAGGTCTCCGTGTGTTGAACGCGTGCTATTAATGACGCCCTCTGCCGTGTGCAGTGCTTTCACATGCATTGTGCCATCCTACGCTGCCCTAAACCACAGCCATGCCATCCATACTGCCCTCCCAAACCGCCACTATCAGCACTCCACATATTGTCACCCACAGCATAATCTATCATCCAGTACATCTAGTAGTGTCAACAACTAATGCTTTCGACACCGCCGTGTCCTGCCACTCTGTTAGTTACCGGTGTCACTAACATACCTCCTACAGTCAGGCACAGTTCCGCTGTGAGTACACACGTTACCTCACCTTCTCCACGGGGTACTGTGGTCTGGACTTGGAGCGGCGACACTTCTAGCTTCTCCATGTCGCGTCCTGGGAGGGATGTGGTGAGGGCCTCCAGCACCACCCTGCCGCCCTTGTGCACCACCAGGCACCACACGTCCTTGTAGGCCAGACTGTCGATGTACAGGCCGCCCAACTCTGTCATCAGCCAAGTGATCGTAGTCTCCTCCAGGAACGTCGTGAAGTCCGGCTGTCGTGAAAATGTTGTGTTACGTCCTGTTATTCATTCATATAATGAGATTGCAAAGTGAAATATCTATGTCATGAAGCTTATGAGATTTATTTATTTGTTCATGGTTACCCCATAACCATTTTCTGAGAGTATGTTGGCTACAGTTGAACGGTTAGAGTCGAGCGGTGATAACACCACCAGGATCCCTGATTAAGAAAGTTTGCGGATGGGAATGTGAGAATCATTATGATGGCGAAGTGTAAATCTTACCTGTTTAGTACCTAATCATCAAAGGGTGAACAGCTTATGATTGTGGAGCAATATATGTGGGGTGTTCTTGCATGATATTAGAATGGATCGGTTTGTGTCAGTCTCCATTTCTCTTAAATAGAAAAGGCACGAATTTTGGATAGTTCATCAGTCCTCTTATTTATTCTAAGCCCACTATGTCTGAAGATACACAGAAAAAATTTATTTGAATTTTGTCTGATAATTCTGTTATATCGTGTCGTACTTTTGACATAGGCATTTAATTGAAGGTAGTTTAATGCTGTTTATTAAGAGAATAACAATAAGAATGCTTTTTTTGTGGACGTAAAGAAATTTCACGGCAATGAGAATAGCAAACTTCATTTTGCAGTGCCCCTGGCCATTTGTTTATCCTCACTTTCCATCCTAACTGGGGAACCCTTGTGTGTTAACAAGAACACCACTACCGGCATCTACAACAACTTTATATAATGAATCAGTTACTATGACTTACTGCTCCTAAGATGACCAAGAGACGACCGTCCTGGATGTGTTGAAAGTCTTCCAGGAGCTGGCGATCAGTACCGGTCTGCCAGGTCATGTAAGAGTTTGCCGCCATGACCTGGCCCGTGACCTGGTGTAGTGTGATCAGGTGGATGCCAGCGTGAAGTCTGACAGGTCCGATCTTCCATATCTTGGTGATATTAAGGACACTATACACCTACAGGAAAAACCTATGATTATGTAGTAAAACAAATACACATGTTTGTGTGTTTGTATATATTGTCTCACTGATGTATGTAACAGAGTGAAGCTGTAACCTGGGAAGTGCTATTGACTTCAAGATTCGTATAGTAGCACTCATTGAACCTCACCTGCTGGTCGTTCACCGCTACGGTGACACCCGTCATGTTGACTGTGATATCCAGGTTTATATGATCTGGTTGGTCGTCTGGACGGGAATCTGTTAGAGACTTAGATCTTTTGGAATATAAGTTCCAGTGGTGTCAAGACCACCTTGTTGCAGTTCTTGTGAAGGCTTTTGAGAATCATAAAAAGTTACTTGACCAGATTCATTGGTGGATATTCCTAGGTCTTCCGATACAGAATTGTCTGTAACCACTTTATCTGTAATGGGAGCAAAACCTTCAGTAAAAGAAGTTTCAGTAATTACAAGATTTTCATGAAAGGAAGCCGTTGTAGCCTTATGACCTCCTGGAAGGGCAGCCTCACTTGTCTCCTGATCACCAGAGAGTGAGGGTTCAGTAGCCTCTTGATCCCTGGCAAGGTTGCCTTCGTCGATTTGTTGATCATCAGAAGAGATGGTCTTTGTATTCTTTCGGTTCTTGCTGTCGTCATCTACAGAGGAACTTTCGGCATACTCACTCTTGCCTTTGGAAGGGGAAGTGTTTATACCTTCATCAGGAACACTAACTTCATGTCTTGGTTCTTCAGTAGCCTCGTGATCTTCTCTAGCCGTACTGTATGTAGTGGAGGAATATTCAGTAACTTCCTGATATAGTTTAGAGAGTGAAGATGTCATAACAGCTTTACTTAAATTAGCCTCGACCCTAGAAAAGGAAGTATTATTAGCCTCTTGGTCTCGTAAAGGGAAGGCTTCAAAGGTCGTTTGATGTTCTTGAGAAATAGCTTGAGTATCTGAGGTCGTTGAAACAGTCACTGTATCTGTTGCTAACTGAAGAGATAAAAGTCTCCGAGATGCTGCAGCTCCTCGTGTTGATGCATGTTTAGTCTTGCTTACCGTCTGTTCAAAGCTTTGGTTGATGGTTGGAGATGCACCATCATTGGCGATCACTTTGGCTTGGTTATTTACATCGTTCTTCGAATCATTATTGCCACCGTAACTGTGACCCATTACATTTTTATCCGTACCGTTTATCGTCACTATTATATCACCATTAATAGTTTGTAATTCTGAATCGTCTCGCTGGGGTTTCTTTCCCGATGCTATTTCTTCATCATTATGAGACGGTATACTTTTGTTGATGCTTTCTCGGGTTGTCACCACTGATAAGATTTTCTCGGTGATCAACTTTGGGTGTAGGTTCTCTTTACTACTGGCAGTCACATATACTGCTGCACCGTCGCCATCTGAATGGTTCACAGTCAGAAGGATGACAAGGTAGGCAAGGTTGAGGAGAATGATAGCTATTATCCTCTGTTTAGTACTCCAGGGCATTATGAAGGTCTAGTGTAGAGAGGAGATATGTTGCTGTGGTGGTAGATGTTAGTCCAGTGGTGCGTGGCATTACACGTCCCTATCTGAAAGAGGATAATGGAGATAAGACATACTGATACATGTGGTCAGTTGTACTTCTTTTTGATGGAACCTAACTGGATGGGTGAGTGGCATGGCAAGGTGATAAGTTACTTTATTTATGTGTGCTTTACTTGTAAGTCTACCCTGTTGACTGTTTAAATCCACAAGTTTTTTCCATAGCTGCAGGAAGACTGTATAGTTCCATCATCGTTGAGTTCTTTCTGGATTACTGTGCTCATCTTCGAACGTGGTGCTTCACCATATGAAATATACAAGTCTGCTTTGCGATTGACTATTTAATTCTGAAATTATCATAGACAACTTGAATATATAAGGATTCGCCTTCCTAAAGCTGATCAGGTTTAGCAAGGGTAGGTAAAGTAAGCGTTAGATTTTTTAAAAGATAATTTTGTTTTGTTTTTCTTGGGTTTATTCATATATAAAAATTGTGCGGGTATTTAAAGTTTAACAAATCCAACACATACTAAATTAACGTAGGAATGTTAGGAGGAAAAAATTAATAGATTTTTGATTAGGTACGGATATATCATATCAAGTAAGCGTTTGATAAAGTGGGAGAATTAGAAAAGACAAACGTTGATTGAAGAGATGGAAGAATTATTACTTCAGGTACATCTCGGTCAGACTTGCACTTTACTCTCCTGATGGGAAAATCAGAACCTGGAGTTGTGGGCTGGGGAGTCGGACACATCGGCTTCCCTCTCCCAGTGTTGATTAACATCCATGTTAAGGTAATGGCGAGAGAGGCGTGCTCAGGCCTCGAGGAAGGAATGTTAGTTGGGGATGAACCAGTTAGATCTACGAGGGTTTGAGGAGGAGGAGGCGGTTGTCAGCAGCACAAGAAGGTACCTAGTGAATGGTCGGGGGTGGTTTAGTCGGGAGAGCAATTAGAAATTAAGGTAAACGTACCCGAAACTAGTATGGAGAGAACAAGGCAGCCATAAGTAGACAGTTAGAATCAAGCACGTAAAGAAGTATAACTTTATAGTGTTGAAGATGTGTTATATCTCGCAGTGGAGACTGTAACAAGGAAATCAGGCCTAGCACTACAACAGACATACAGTCAAAGCAGCATTGAACAGGAAGGATAAGGCTGTTCACAGGCAAGCTGGTCCTGAGGCTGAACATAATGATGCGTAAGAGTTCAATATCGAGCCAAGTTGTCTGATACAGACACTTGGACCATTTGAGCAAAACAAATGAAGCTCTTTTGAGTGCATGTTATTGTTAGCCTGAAGAGGAATAATGAAAATGATTTGGGTAGACCAAAGCAAGGATGAGCTGGAAAAGCAAAGCTGTTTTCTCGAGAGAGAGAGAGAGAGAGAGAGAGAGAGAGAGAGAGAGAGAGAGAGAGAGAGAGAGAGAGAGAGAGAGAGAGAGAGAGGCGGAAGAGATGGACATGTTGCAGGAAGGAAGTCTCCTGAAAGATGTGACAAGCGAGGAATGTAAGGGGGAAAAACTAGTTTAAGGAAGGGGAAATCGATACTTAACGACTTGAAAGTCGGGTAAGTTATGACAACATGAGGATGGAGGTTATAAACACAGGAAACTACTTGCTGACGATGTTAGCTGAGTTTTAGATTGGTTTGTATCGACTCTGTATACTGATTCTTTACAATGTTTGGCGGTGAAACATAAGCTTAACCTTGCTCGTCGTTGTAAAATTAGGTTAATGAGAGAACTTTATTAAATGAATTGGAAGAAAGGTTAATGTACCTTTAAACATGTGAGCGAACACGGTAGATTCTCCAGTTATTAATGATTTATCAGGAGTAACTGGCTTGAGAAATTGTACCAAATAGCTGATAAATAATATTCAGATAATCATTTTCTCCATATATATTTCCTTCTAAACAACTGTGTGGGTTGCGCGGTTGAGCGTCCAGAATGTTGGATACGCTTCCTTGCGAATTCCAGATAAGTATTTCGTTATTTTCTTTGCGTTTCTCATGATGTAAAAGTTAGTCCATGAAGAACCTTTAAGCTGTATGTGGAGACCTAGAATGATGACCATAGCAAACTTCTCTCGTAACGTTTGTGTGTGTCTATGTGTTGTTTCACTGTTGTTTTCAGCTAGGTCGCATATGGTTTATGTTTTCATGCTTTTGTTGATGACATCTTGTGTCAGACAGCTGAGGGGGACTTGTTTGTTAGTGATATTGGTGGAGCTGTTGTGTCTACGTACCTTTCTTTTTTACGCAGATATCCGTACAAGGATACACTAAGGGTAGTTCACCCGTTTTTCATTGTTTGAAAACGATAGATAGATAGATAGATAGATAGATAGAGAGAGAGAGAGAGAGAGAGAGAGAGAGAGAGAGAGAGAGAGAGAGAGAGAGAGAGAGAGAGAGAGAGAGTGTTTCATACATACTTGGAGGGGTTGAATGCCTCATTTTTATCGTCGTAGAACACTTCTGTGATTTTCTAGATACGGTTCTGCCGTGCTCAGGCCCACTCATCATTAACACCTGAGGTTTGGTTGTCATTAGCAGTTCAGACGTGTAACTTCTCCACACTTACACACACACACACACACACACACATATAGTCACTGTGAGTCTGTTGAACAACACCAAGCAGCGCAACCCTGTGAGCTTTACACAACTGAGTTCTTTAGATCCGCGAGTTCTCACGACACCATGAAATATGCTTTCATTTTCAGCTGATGTGTGTGTACAGATTCATTAGTTAAGTCACATTACCAAAACACACAACATCTGGTTATGTTATGCAGAAGCGAAATTCTCGCCTGACAGGGAGCCCCGTATGGTAACATCGCCTCTTGCCTCCAGATGTGCGCGTCGCTTCACAAGGCTGGATCACGAACCACCACCTCTCTGGAAGGAGGAAGACTGTGAGGAACTGTTTATCCTCATCTGGTCGCCTCTCTCACAACAGGAAAGACTTGCACAAATTAAGATCCTGTTACTCATTTACTATTTATGTTCTCATTTGTAACGAATAAATGTCATTCACGAGACAAAGAAAATGAACTATTTCCAATAATGAATAGATGATAGTTTGTAGAATGCGGGCAGGTGCAACAGTTGTCTGAATATATTTTGAAGTAGTATGGTAATTATGGTTACTGAGTAATTACTTGTACAGAGAACTACAGGGGAGAGCTTTGGCAGATGCAGCTTCCATTAGACTGAGTAGCGATTGTTACAAAGGATTATTCCAAAAAAAGATATGAAGTGGAGTTTTATGTATGGAAAAATATCAGTAAAGGATATGATTCTACTGATGCCATTTTGCACCGGTATTGGGGTAATGGTGGCCGTTGCTGGTCTCTAGCGTCCGGGTAGCCTTCATGGCTTCAAGGCTGACATCATCCTGGGCGTTGCCACACCACCTGCGCCTCGTCATGTGCCCGTGTGTCGTTGTAAGGGAGGAAGCATTGCAAATATATCATTAGCATTTCATTTTATTTCAAACACGCGAGCGTAAAATTTTGAACCCGTAACACGCAGAGTAAACACGCACCTGGCACAAGGTAGGATGTGTGTTCGTATTATCCATAACCATTTTAATTGTATTTTCTTGTCTGGTGTATAGCCGCGTTCATGGATCAGGGGCTAAAGTTTTTATGATTTTTAAGAAGCGAACACAGACCAGTGTAGAGGGGTCAACGTTGTAGGGTGTTACGCGAGCGGCTGAGGCAATAGTGCCGGCCGATCAGGGAGCAGGTGGTTTGAGAATAGCCGAGGGTGCTTTGAGCACACTGTCACCCTCCTCCTCCTCCTCCTCTCTGACACATCCGGCCAGACGAAAAAAGATAAAACTATTTGTGACTTTTGTTGATTTTTTTTCAGAAGCATATGGTGTAGTCCCCAGGTCCCAGTTATTCATGATATTTTGCAGAGGTTGGGCTGCGGGAGGTTGATGATGTACCGTGTGACTTGAGTATCGTGTGTACTGCTTCATGACAGCCACACTGGGGTCAGCATGGGTCGCCAACCTCGTGTTACTTGTTCTGTTATCTATGTGAACCAGTTGATGGTGATGGAAGAAAATTGCGACATGGAAAGATGTTTAGAATGGTTATATATACTTTAGTAATGATGGACGATACTGTTATTGTCGACATGTAGACAAAACATGATTAAACAGTTAGAATCACTGCAGCAGCTTTGTTGGGACTATGGCATGAAAGTAAACAATGATAGAATTAATTTCTTTATTATAAATGGTGAGTCGATTCTTATGAACGAGTGTGTGAGAGCGCTGTGACAGTTATGTATACTTAGGTTCGCCTTTCATGCGTGACGGTTCAGTGCCCTCGGCCGTCAGAATACATACATGCCGGGAATAAGCTGTGTCATGTATTGAAGTTGGTCTCGTCTGTCAAAAAAGAACAACGATGTGCCATTCATTGTGAAGCGACGGATGTTTGATGGGGCGTTGATGTCGTCCCTCATGTACAGTTGCCCCAAGAAGTGATGTCATATTCAAATGTTTGACAAAAAATGCAGTATTTGGCAACTACATCCACCTCTCGCGTCCCCAGGTCGTCTTTGTCTTTGCAGAGCTTCTCTTAGTAAAAAGCAATTCATTAGACCACATATTAAGTTATATTTGATATATAGACATGAATGCATTTGGCTGGCCACCAGTAAGTGTTAAATAATTTACTTTCTTTTGGCGAATCGAGATGGATGTGTTAGCAGACGCTGCCACCTGTGATGCCACATTGCTGAAACATTTTGTAACCCCACAGAGTGCCCCGCTCATTTTTAGATGCCTCCAAAAACACTAGCATAATATTACATTACTCTGCAAGGAAAGGAAACATAAACAGCTTACAAAAATGCTGTGACCAAGCTTGAGCTGAGTGGGTATGAAGGAGTTGAGTGGGTGGGTAGGAGGCTATGGGGAGAGACGCCACATGTACCAAGATTTATATCAGCTGGTCAGCTGTATCCTCAATCACTGAGCAAAGTCTTTGTTGTTCGTGTAATGTTTTATTGTTTCTGTTATGCAGCGTCATGACGTGCGTAAGTAAGTAACTTCCCCAGCCATCCTCCACTCCATTCACCACCCACCCACCTCGACCTTGAGAACTGTAAAATGCCCATCTATTTGCAACCAGTGTTGAAGCTTATCTGTAAAACATTAATTTTGCTTGTATTCCACCAAACTCGCTCACATACCAGCCACCCTTTGGTCCATCTGCCTTTAGGGCGTGTCCTCCACCCTTACACTTTCTTCTCTCTGGAAATTAATTAATTGACGCGTGCACGTCTCTCACCCTCCTGCATGTTCATGCCCCTATAGCTCAATTTTTTTCTTTTTACTCCTTCCTTCCATCTCCAGTTTGGTCTATCTTTTCTTGTTCCCTCCACTACTAACACATATATACTCTTTGCAACCTTTCCTCACTTACTCTACCATTTCAACACCCTCTTCAGCTCTCTCAACCTTACTCCTTATATTACCACGCATCTCTGTTACCTTTTCGAAACATCTTACGACACACATTGTCCTCCAGCGTTTCATTTGCAACACATTCACCCTCCTCTGCACAGTCTGATCTATAGGATGTGAATTGTGGCTGCAATAATACCCTTTTTGGGATCATCTCGTCTTCTGTAACTGAGATGAACGAGGCTGCAATGATCGAGTAGTAAGAACATTCCACATGGCAAAGGCAGCGGTGAGCTGGGAGGATATAAAGATGGATGTGGTCATGTACATCTTGCTGTCATCGTGAAGATGCGCTCTGTGTAAACAAATAGGATGACGATAGATGTTATGGAAGGTTAGTACAGCGAACATGATACGACTGTGGAGGTTATAGCAGGAGAGCTCTTGACACACACACACACACACACACACACACACACACACACACACACACACACACACACACACACACACACACGCTCGCTCTCTCTCTCTCTCTCTCTCTCTCTCTCTCTCTCTCTCTCTCTCTCTCTCTCTCTACATTTTTAAGATATGAACATATGTTTTAAGTAACAGTGAAATGAATGACAACTTTAACATTGGATTGAGATAGGAATGTGTTAGATTACCCTGGATGTTATGTAGTAATCAGCAGTATTGCTTAGCTTACAAATGCAGAATGATTCGTTGCTAGCAGTTGGAGTTTTAATTGAGTGATGATTATTATGGAAATAAGTGAAACTAGGGACGAGTTGAAGGGCACGGCGAAGACACTGTAAAAGTTTGTATAAAAGAAACTTTACATGAATACAGACAGAAGGAAGGAAGTTGTGCGGGGGAAAAGAGTTCTATAATGTGGGATTTGGTTGCTTGGAGAGAGGATAGAGAGGCTTAGAAGTTGGTTTTCTGTTAGTATATTGAGGATTTGTCATAGATATCGAGACTTAATTGGAAACTTTTGAATGCAGGCAAATTGTCGGGGGCTCTCGTAGTGGTGGTGGGTGGGTGGGGGTTGGGAGGTTATGGATATAGATTAAACAAATGGGTAAATTAGAAATATTCGTTTTACTAATCTTTGTTCAGGGTGAAGTCATCAGCTCTTGATCGTAAGCAAGTTCAACGTACGTCACAAACATTACAGGGATTTGTAGTGTAGATGTGGAGTTAAGGTAGTGGCCTCGGCTTTGCGGCAAGTGAAGATGATGGCGTTGCAAAGGCAGTGAGAAAACATTTAAGAAAATGGATGTCTGAGCTGATGTGGGCATGTGGGAAGAATGGTGTGCGTTGGACAGATGCTCGTAAGGAGAAACAAAGAGTGTAGTGTTAGGTGTCAGCCCACACTATCCTGATACTCTCTACTGGCTCTTCCACCAGGGAATCTAGCTGGTAAGAGTGGTAGACAAAAAATGGTGTGTTGAGGAGGTTTGAGGTAGTCGCCTGTGTGCTGTGACGAGAATTTAAAATGATAATGTTGGCAAGAAAGAGGTATCCTATAGGCAAAGACTTGGAGAATTATACATCGACCATATGTTAAGTTTTGATAACAACGGTATGAAATGTACAGGCATATGTTGCCATTATCTGGGAATGTTCAATACAAAACGGATTAGGAACTTATGGCATCCGTGACTCGGAAGATGCCAGGTAGCGCTTCGCCCCTCCACATACGTCACGAGGAAAAAGTGTTGCATTTTCCACGTCACCAGGTGGTCGTGAAATCCGACAAGGAAGTAAAGTCAGGCGTCTGACTGGGAAAGGTCGTAAGCCTAATATCTGAGGGACAGGAGTTTCGTGGTTTTTGTATTCCCAGTACTTTGTTGGATTTTGCTTTTGTGATTCTTAGTATGTCAAATAATACTCATTAAAGGGAAGGGACACACACACACACACACACACACACACACACACACACACACACACACACACACATATATATATATATATATATATATATATATATATATATATATATATATATATATATATATATATATATGTGTGTGTGTGTGTGTGTGTTATTTCATCTTTGTACTTCTCCATTTTTCTCTATCACAATTCCGTTCCCTTCCTGTCGATTTCTTTTCATTTAAAATTTTGTGAATGACTAGTTTTCTCCTCTCGTCACACGTCCTTTTCATCCGTTACCTTTTCCGCCCTCTCCTAATTTTTCTCAGAGCCAGTACCGTCATATAATGCCAACACAGTCAGTTCTTTAAAAAACTTCCGTGGTAGGAATTTCATCCTTTGTCATAACTTATATTCCAGGTTAGTAAGCTCATGCCTTTTCACACAGACATGCTATCTTCTGTAAAATAGCTTAATTTCCATTAGTTTTCGTTTATCCCCCCTCTTTTTTTATTCCTATTAACAAAGTACGAAAGATTGTCGTAATTTCACATCTTAAAAGTCTTGAAATTCAGATCTTTTGAAGTTTGCTTGATCTGACAGTTAGAATGGTTTTTTACACTCATTTCAAGGGAAAAATACGAGGTTAGACAATGGCTTTTTATTTAAAATTATCGTTATTTCCAGAAAAGAATTAATCATGAGTTTTCGTCCCTTGATGTCATGAGTTGGTGTCTGTAAAGAGACCGGTCGTACTGTACTGTGGGGCTGTACAGTGTACACCATCCATCGTGTTCGCTGTAAGCTTGAAGGGCGAGATCGTTATTGAACCAAAACAGAAACTAATTACCCATTACCGACATCATCATTTGTGTAATCATCATGGTGATCCTAATCATCATGCTAATCCCAGTTATCATGCTAATCACAGTCATCATGGTAATCTCAATCACCATACCAATCACAGTCGTCATGTTAATCCCAGTCATCATGGTAATCCCAGTCATCATGGTTGTCCCAGTCATCATGGTAATCCCAGTCATCATGGTTGTCCCAGTCATCATGGTTGTCCCAGTCATCATGGTAATCCCAGTCATCATGGTAATCCCAGTCATCATGGTAATCCCAGTCATCATGGTTGTCCCAGTCATCATGGTTGTCCCAGTCATCATGGTAATCCCAGTCATCATGGTAATCCCAGTCATCATGGTTGTCCCAGTCATCATGGTAATCCCAGTCATCATGGTAATCCCAGTCATCATGGTAATCCCAGTCATCATGGTTGTCCCAGTCATCATGGTAATCCCAGTCATCATGGTAATCCCAGTCATCATGGTAATCCCAGTCATCATGGTTGTCCCAGTCATCATGGTTGTCCCAGTCATCATGGTAATCCCAGTCATCATGGTAATCCCAGTCATCATGGTAATCCCAGTCATCATGGTAATCCCAGTCATCATGGTTGTCCCAGTCATCATGGTAATCCCAGTCATCATGGTAATCCCAGTCATCATGGTAATCCCAGTCATCATGGTAATCCCAGTCATCATGGTAATCCCAGTCATCATGGTTGTCCCAGTCATCATGGTTGTCCCAGTCATCATGGTAATCCCAGTCATCATGGTTGTCCCAGTCATCATGGTAATCCCAGTCATCATGGTAATCCCAGTCATCATGGTTGTCCCAGTCATCATGGTAATCCCAGTCATCATGGTAATCCCAGTCATCATGGTAATCCCAGTCATCATGGTTGTCCCAGTCATCATGGTTGTCCCAGTCATCATGGTAATCCCAGTCATCATGGTAATCCCAGTCATCATGGTTGTCCCAGTCATCATGGTAATCCCAGTCATCATGGTAATCCCAGTCATCATGGTAATCCCAGTCATCATGGTAATCCCAGTCATCATGGTTATGCCAGTTATCATGGTTGTCCCAGTCATCATGGTAATCCCAGTCATCATGGTTGTCCCAGTCATCATGGTAATCCCAGTCATCATGGTTGTCCCAGTCATCATGGTAATCCCAGTCATCATGGTAATCCCAGTCATCATGGTAATCCCAGTCATCATGGTAATCCCAGTCATCATACCAATCCCAGTCATCATGGTAATCCCAGTCATCATGGTAATCCCAGTCATCATGGTAATCCCAGTCATCATGGTAATCCCAGTCATCATGGTTGTCCCAGTCATCATGGTAATCCCAGTCATCATGGTTGTCCCAGTCATCATGGTAATCCCAGTCATCATGGTTGTCCCAGTCATCATGGTAATCCCAGTCATCATGGTAATCCCAGTCATCATGGTTGTCCCAGTCATCATGGTAAGGCCAGTCATCATGGTTGTCCCAGTCATCATGGTAATCCCAGTCATCATGGTAATCCCAGTCATCATGGTAATCCCAGTCATCATGGTAAGGCCAGTCATCATGGTTGTCCCAGTCATCATGGTTGTCCCAGTCATCATGGTAATCCCAGTCATCATGGTAATCCCAGTCATCATGGTAATCCCAGTCATCATGGTTGTCCCAGTCATCATGGTTATGCCAGTCATCATGGTAATCCCAGTCATCATGGTAATCCCAGTCATCATGGTAATCCCAGTCATGATCCTGAGCCATGCCCCACATGGTCGTGGTTGGCCACTAGTGTATGCTGTAGTGGACCAGGTTGGTCAGGTTGATCTCGTCAGCGAGGGAGAGTGGCGGCACCCGCATGGCCACGTGCATGGTGAGGGACATCTTCCTGAAGGGATGATCGTCAGCGTACTGCACGTCCTCCCGCGTCGCGTTGTAGATGTCCGCCGGGTTGTTGGTCAGGCTGGGGGAGACATGCAGCTTGTGAGAGACAAGATAGACTGGTTTGATGATGAGATGAATAAAGGAAATGATAATGATAATGTAGTTAAACAAAGGTGGTGAAAAGACTTCCAGTATCCACTGACACAACTTTGATAAACTTTTATTGTGCAAGTTCGTTGAGTTCGTATTCTGATGTTGAGACACCACGGGCAACTGAGGCCTTGATCAAGGCCGTCCCATTAACGCTGTATGTAATTATATATACCCTAGGCTGAGCTACGTACCCATTTTATCAACCAACCTATAGGGGTGGATGAACAGCTGGGTTGATTGTGGACCGAGTGCCGCACCCAGGATTCGAACCTATGCGGCCAGTGAATGCGTCATGGTCGGGAACGCTAACCGCTCCATCACAGGAGTCCATCTGTCGGCGACACAAGGATCCGGTCATACTGTTGGGTTCAGGGATGTAAACCTGCGTTGTAGGATTCGCGTGATAGAAAACCGATTGTAATCCACATCATTGAGCAGTGCGGCATCTGCTGGTCCTCCAGTCCTTTTCCAGACTGGTAGGCCAGTATTCTTATTCCCGGTCAGTTAGGGGGATTGGCGCTAGAGCCTCAGGTAATTGAATAATCGCTGGGCAAACTATAGATCCTAGGAATACAAGTTGCGTATTTAAGCGTATCCCCTGCATTGGTCCCCAGTACCAAGCCGCACACAGAATTGCATTACTCGTGGATGATTGGAAGCAACACTAGCAATCCACAGCGCTTCACCTCACTTACCGCAGTGTCCAGCTGCCTCTCTGCCACAGGCGTCCTCATACCCTAAGAAGGATAAAACAGGTTCACAGGTACAGAGTCACTAGGCAGTACCTGTACGCCAGTGCATGACAGCCGTCTGCCCGGAAAACCTGCCTCAAGCTGTTGTTGTTCATACTGGGGCGACTGACCTCAGACTTTAGTGGAATAGCGTGTGTTTAAGACCGCCTGAGCAGAACTGCACTAAGGTTGATAGTTATAAGGAGGGTGAGTCGATGCAGATTAGCTCCTCACCCTGCAGCAATACCCCTGATGGCTCGAGACAAATAGGTTTTTGACTGTCTCGTGAGTGCTGCCTCAGAGGCGTCTCGTAACTCACCCAAGTTATAGTCTTGTGAAACACATTCGATCTTCAAGTCTCATTCATGAGGTCGAATATTGGTTCGTAGACTCACATCTTGGGATTGTTTTGTGTCTGAGGACCAACTAAAGGGGAAACAACTACAGGTGTGTGTTCATCGTTCTAGAGCTATTTAGGACCCTCCGGTTCACGAGAAGTCTTCTCTGGTTGTCTGTATAACAATATAGAGTTAGTAATGTATTGACAGTGGACTCACGCATGCATCGTTGAAAGGGCGTGTTTGCATCGTTTTGAGAATTTGATGTTTTAATCCAGCCAAGCATCAGTCACTTCTCGTCCAGTCTCTACCTCCTGTACCTACTCTACCTAGCTTGTTGCTAGTCTGTTTTACCTATGAACGAACCATGTAGGGACTCACCAGAAGGGGGAGTTAGGGCAGCCGATGATGTAGAGTTGGTTACCATAAAAGGAGGCGGTGAACATCATGTGAAGGTTCTCGTGGTAAATGTGGTCGTCGAAGCCCAGACACTGGTGGAGGGAAAATTAAGTTAAATTTCAGCAAGAGACGTTTATGGCACTGATGAAAAAGAGGGAATTCGGAAGAAGGTTATAGGAGTAACTGAGTGATGCATTTTGCGTCGACGTAGGTTATATGAAATGAAGAAGAGCGTTGACGAAAGAGCACGAGAAAGCAAGCACAGCTCGAGTTCTCGCTCGCTTTAATGAATTCGAAGCGAAGTTCATTAAGACGGTGGAATTTGCTTGAAACTTAATTATGATGTAATAATGAAAGATATGATCGTGGGTGCGGTCAGTTGAGTCAACTAGTATACGATAAAGTACTTTCATGTCTTTCTGAAGCAAAAAAATTTGTCCAGTATCTTATATGTACTTCGATCTCATGGTCATCTTAAGGACACTTGGTAAAAAGGATATTTTGTCACCAAATATGTCACAGAAAAACCCAAACGCTTCGATTCATTTTTTTCATTCCTTGCAGTAGATGAATCATCGTAAAATGCGTTGTTTGTACACTATCAGAAGTTTCTGTGTTTAGATGAGTTGCTTGTGAATCTTTGCATTATAGTTAATCCAACTGTGACCACTGAGGAATTCCCAACTACTTATGTATCACCGACATTACATAATAAACGAAAGAATGTAGAAACGAACGCCATGCTATCTGTAGTTAGATAATTAAGGAACTGAAGAGCCACAAGCATCATGAGATATTGCAGTTGTCGCAGTACACAGCAAGCCGTCGACAGGTTGAAAGTATCACACCCGCTGTTGAGGGATATCTGTGTCTGGCTTGTGTTGAGCGACGCATGATGGTAACCTTGTGTGGAGTTCCTGCACATACTGTCATTACTTGGAAGGAACGAGCCGACCAGCAGGTAGAGACAGCTGCGGCTACCTGTTTCGACGTTGGATATTCTCTCCCACACAGTGCTGTTTAGTCCCAGATGTACAAATTGCAGCGAAGCAGGTGGCGGTAAGAATGGCGACATCAGATATCACAAAGTGCGTGAAGCTCGAGACCTTGGGAAGCGGGTGACACGTTCACTCTTAACTTACCGACAAAAGGGAATGGTTCCAATAGTGGTGAGGATCTAGATGACGAGATTGACTCATAGGTGGTTAATGGAGGGAGATCAGCTTTCATTGTGCGAGTGTCAGGTACAATGTAGTGAAGAGGTTTGGAGTGTTCGAAGCATTAAGAAGAAAGTTCCGAACTCCTTGTTGTACACTCAAGAGCGTTAGTAAAGGGGATACCTCCCGCCGACAGTCGCGTCTGGTTCGAATTAAGGATATGAACGTTATATTTCCAGACCAGAGACAGAGTCTGAATATTATCACTTCATTAAAACTTACTCAACTACTCAGTAGGTTCATCCTTTACGTCTCCCTGAAGCACAAGTCAGGTCGAGTCCATCTTGCAATCTTGATTCTTTACACAACGTTGTTATTAATTCATCATCAGTTCGGTAATTGTGATCATTTGATGTAATTGACTCTATGAACGAGTCCTCTTCCTTATATGATAATGTGGTAATGACGTCATCTGATTATTAATAAAGAAATTTCAGAAGTGATGTTTTGACAGACCACCTTACCCTGGCAGCGACGTAGTAGGCCTGGGAGGAATTCCTTGCCTCGTCCGGCTGGTTGACGTACACCACGAAGCTCTGGTTCACCTGGCGACCAAAGTGGGTTTTAGTTAGGCTGAGCGTGGTGGAAGGAATTTTATCCTCCGAATATGCGGTTATGAAATATCATTAGTATATATGTTGGTTAGAGCGTGATTTGTCGCAACCTGTGTAAGTGAGGACGAAAATTAAAAGTAACTTGGCTTTGGGCTGTACCTAATACTAACTAGGGTCGTTCCCTGATCCTTACTACTCCCTTAATATGTGCCCTAAGGGTTCCCATGCAATGCCTATATTCAAGGCTCTAGCCCTTCTGCCTTTTTTTTTTTTTTTACTACCTTATATCATAGTTTTCACCCAGAATCTAGAATTTACGGCAAGTGTAGGTGTTTGTGAGACTTGACCCCCCTGGTTTGCTGCAAGCCGTGGCAATTTTCTTATGACTTGGTTAGGACGTGACACTAGTGTGTAGGTATGTCTGGAACGTGGAACTAACCTCTGCCACAGTATAGGTTGGATCCATCACTAATACGGTTTTGAAGTGTGGGCGGGTCCGTCACACTAACATGTTGCCTGAGCAAGTACAACTCCTGAGCATGTACAGCTTTTGAGCATGTACAACTTTTCAGCATATACAAGTCTTCAGCATATACAACTCGTTAGCATGAACAACTCGTGAGCATGTACAACTCGTGAGCATGTACAACTCCTGACATTGACCTAGGTTGGACCGGGAGAGATGAACAGGACCTGGTTTTTGGCTGATGCTTTGGTGTGGGCGGGTCCTCGTACTAATGCCTTGTATAGGTGTATGGAGGACTAGGGACTCACCTGGTGCCGGGGTATTGGCAGGTCTTTACATGGATGACTGGTGAAAGCCACAACCTGGCCTGTACGGATGGCGTTATCGTGGAATTTGTAGTAATGCCACAGCTCTGCCCTGCGGATCGTAAGACAGCAGATGTACAGATGATGATTCAAGTTGTGAAGATATGCACATTGTGTATTAAACCCTAACATGTTATTTCAGTAAAATCAGTGGCATAGTCACTATGTTAGTAAGGCAATAATTTTTTCCTCACTAGGATTTATATGTATGAGAATCCACTCGTATTTCCTGATATTCATATTTTGATTTTTTTATACGTAAATTTTAAAGGTGGAAATCGGTAAGTTGGAAGAAATCATTTTTACGGTGTTTTTATTTTTGATTTTGTCTGGTCATGTGCGCGTTGTCGTACCCCTGGACATCCATGGTGACGTTGGTATGCGAGTTGAGCGGTCGTTGGTTGTAGAAGTATGCCTGTTCTAGCCCAGTGACGTGGATGCCACCGCCGCCAGAGTGCTTGGTACGAGGAATCTCCGGCACCAAGACGTCCCGTTCTCCCATCATGTAATACCGCAGCCACCAGTCCCAGTCGAAGTTCTGTGGGAGAGAGACAAGATGGAACTGTCCCCACCATGTTGGTCCATAGTCTTTCCTGTACTTACTATAAAGGTGACAGAATAATACTAACGTCATTAATGGAAAGAAATACCCCGTCATGATCTTCATAAGTAGGATTCTGACCTGATCAAGTGAGGGCCATTTGCTGACCATTTCTTCAGCCACGTCTCTCCTGACCATCCAGCCGTAAGCGGGGACCCCATGGACCCTATAGAGGCGCGTGGGGTCAAGGGCGGTGTGGCTGAAGGCATTGTAGTTGTAGGCGTTGACGCACACCAGCTTGCGGTCCGACGTGAGCAGTGGCGCGGTCTGGTGGAAGTACCTGGAGAGGGGAAAGATTGTCTTAATAGGACAGACTTGTTGGTCTTATTGGCAAGACGTTGATAAGATGCGAGATGTATTACCCGCTGCAGCAGTGATGCAAGTTCTCACTGTCTCATGGTTCACAGGCTGGTGTCTAAGGGAGGCAAATCTTACACAGATAGATATTGCCTTTCTCTGGTGTTGTGTCAGAGGGAATGGCTGGGTGTAGTCCTGCGTATGATGTGATGACTGAGGGATAGGTCATCGAAGCAGATTAACTTTAGTGTTCAGAAATGCCTAGTAACTGCCAAGTGTCTTCCTGTCGACTGGATATTGTGTAATGGGTCGTATTGCAGGTCAGGCAATTATCTACCTTGGCCTGGACGTCAGTGGTACTGCACCTAACACCAGGTTGTAGGAGTTTCCCCAAAGAATGTCCTTTGGTGCTGAGCCATCTTGCCAGATTTCAAAGTTAGGATCGTTCACCTGAAAGTTCGTCCTTTGATAGCTGACTGTGATTTTAGATAGTCCATTTGATGTTCTTTAAGGCCCAGCAACTGGCTTCTACGTGTGCTCGAAAATTGCAGAATAATTCAGGATCTGGAGGGAAGACACCCACCTCCTGTCGTAAACCACATGCGACACCACTTAAGACTTCCTGAGGGAGACCCCTGGGTTATACAGGAGGCTGTGGGAATTTTAATTTTTACTCACGGGATGAAGTCAGGTGCCAGGTCAAGGTCATCCTCCAGGATGATGGCCTTGTCGGCTTGTGGGTACAGCTGGAACACTTTCTGCAAGACGAACTTCATATGGTAGTTGATGCGACTTGATGAGCCTGTGGATAAGAGCCATATGTTAGCGTTATAAAGGCAGGGTTACACGAGAGCATCTGAATACCACT
Organism: Panulirus ornatus; assembly: GCF_036320965.1. Lineage (NCBI taxonomy): Eukaryota > Metazoa > Arthropoda > Malacostraca > Decapoda > Palinuridae > Panulirus > Panulirus ornatus. The sequence continues at coordinate 22,153,338 of NC_092229.1, read as the reverse complement.
GGTACAGCCTTTAGCGCGCGCGCGTACAAACACACACACACACACACACACACACACACACACACACACACACACACACATCTTTCTCGTAAAGGACAAAGAGGTAATTACACACAAACCAGTGTCATGAGTAGCGTGTCGCAGGGTTCTGACGTGGAACCATTGCTTTCTTTGATCTTTGTGAATGACGTGCCAGGAGGATAAGCTGCTGCCTGCACCTGATTGCGGATGATGCCAAGCTCTTGGTATATCAGTCCTTGTGAACCGGGTGTGCTCAGTGACATGTTGACACTGGAATTTTTTCTGCATGCACTCATAAGAACATGTTTCTACACGACGCTGTTTCCATGAGAATGCACAATTCCCCAGCTTATCCATTTTGTAACTGAAATCCTCAGAAGCTCATGTTTCATTGCCTCATCTCATATTTGTTCGAGATTATCAAAATTCCAGAGGATTATATGGTATCATCCACCATGCGCTTCCTCCGCACAGTTACAGTTCTGACTGTACTATGTGATTAGGCGATCTACCTGTATTGCCTGAAGCTCAAGGCTGCTTCTTATTAAGAGGACCAAACAATGAAACATCCATCTCATATTTTTTGCCTCCTTTCTCCCTCCATATTGCCCCTTCATCCTTCTGGCACAACAGGTGTGATCTTATCTTTTCATTAAGATCTTTCTCCACAACTCTAACCATGTCTGGTTCATTTTCAAGGGCCTTATACTGTTTACTACTCTCCATCTCCATCTTAGTCTGACATTACCATCGCTGTACCCTCTTGAGATCTCATTGGTACTTTCCAGGCTGTTCCCTCTTCTTGCCTTATTTGATGTCTCCCGTTCTTTGCTCTCTCTCTCTCTCTCTCTCTCTCTCTCTCTCTCTCTCTCTCTCTCTCTCTCTCTCTCTCTCTCTCTCGACCCTACTGAATTCCCCCATATGTGTGTATTTACCATTTTATATTTTGTGGGAAGAAACTTTACATTCCTGGCACCCAATCTTTTGAAATTTTCCTGCCATCTTTGAACTTCTTAAAGTTCTCTATTCTGTCTACAATTACAGTGTGTTAATTTCATTCCATTTTCCAACACTCTTATACTGTATATATATATATATTTTTTTTTTATACTTTGTCGCTGTCTCCCGCGTCTGCGAGGTAGCGCAAGGAAACAGACGAAAGAAATGGCCCAACCCACCCCCATACACATGTATATACATACGTCCACACACGCAAATATACATACCTACACAGCTTTCCATGGTTTACCCCAGACGCTTCACATGCCTTGATTCAATCCGCTGACAGCACGTCAACCCCGGTATACCACATCGATCCAATTCACTCTATTCCTTGCCCTCCTTTCACCCTCCTGCATGTTCAGGCCCCGATCACACAAAATCTTTTTCACTCCATCTTTCCACCTCCAATTTGGTCTCCCTCTTCTCCTTGCTCCCTCCACCTCCGACACATATATCCTCTTGGTCAATCTTTCCTCACTCATCCTCTCCATGTGCCCAAACCACTTCAAAACACCCTCTTCTGCTCTCTCAACCACGCTCTTTTTATTTCCACACATCTCTCTTACCCTTACGTTACTCACTCGATCAAACCACCTCACACCACACATTGTCCTCAAACATCTCATTTCCAGCACATCCATCCTCCTGCGCACAACTCTATCCATAGCCCACGCCTCGCAACCATACAACATTGTTGGAACCACTATTCCTTCAAACATACCCATTTTTGCTTTCCGAGATAATGTTCTCGACTTCCACACATTCTTCCAGGCCCCCAGAATTTTCGCCCCCTCCCCCACCCTATGATCCACTTCCGCTTCCATGGTTCCATCCGTTGCCAGATCCACTCCCAGATATCTAAAACACTTCACTTCCTCCAGTTTTTCTCCATTCAAACTCACCTCCCAATTGACTTGACCCTCAACCCTACTGTACCTAATAACCTTGCTCTTATTCACATTTACTCTTAACTTTCTTCTTCCACACACTTTACCAAACTCAGTCTCCAGCTTCTGCAGTTTCTCACATGAATCAGCCACCAGCGCTGTATCATCAGCGAACAACAACTGACTCACTTCCCAAGCTCTCTCATCCCCAACAGACTTCATACTTGCCCCTCTTTCCAAAACTCTTGCATTTACCTCCCTAACAACCCCATCCATAAACAAATTAAACAACCATGGAGACATCACACACCCCTGCCGCAAACCTACATTCACTGAGAACCAATCACTTTCCTCTCTTCCTACACGTACACATGCCTTACATCCTCGATAAAAACTTTTCACTGCTTCTAACAACTTACCTCCCACACCATATATTCTTAATACCTTCCACAGAGCATCTCTATCAACTCTATCATATCCCTTCTCCAGATCCATAAATGCTACATACAAATCCATTTGCTTTTCTAAGTATTTCTCACATACATTCTTCAGAGCAAACACCTGATCCACACATCCTCTACCACTTCTGAAACTACACTGCTCTTCCCCAATCTGATGCTCTGTACATGCCTTCACCCTCTCAATCAATACCCTCCCATATAATTTACCAGGAATACTCAACAAACTTATACCTCTGTAATTTGAGCACTCACTCTTATCCCCTTTGCCTTTGTACAATGGCACTATGCACGCATTCCGCCAATCCTCAGGCACCTCACCATGAGTCATACATACGTTAAATAACCTTACCAACCAGTCAACAATACAGTCACCCCCTTTTTTAATAAATTCCACTGCAATACCATCCAAACCTGCTGCCTTGCCGGCTTTCATCTTCCGCAAAGCTTTCACTACCTCTTCTCTGTTTACCAAATCATTTTCCCTAACCCTCTCACTTTGCACACCACCTCGACCAAAACACCCTATATCTGCCACTCTATCATCAAACACATTCAACAAACCTTGAAAATACTCACTCCATCTCCTTCTCACATCACCACTACTTGTTATCACCTCCCCATTTGCGCCCTTCACTGAAGTTCCCATATATATATATATATATATATATATATATATATATATATATATATATATATATATATATATATATATATATATTTTTATACTTTGTCGCTGTCTCCCGCGTTTGCGAGGTAGCGCAAGGAAACAGACGAAAGAAATGGCCCAACCCCCCCCATACACATGTATATACATACGTTCACACACGCAAATATACATACCTACACAGCTTTCCATGGTTTACCCCAGACGCTTCACATGTCTTGATTCAATCCACTGACAGCACGTCAACCCCGGTATATTACATCATTTCCAAAGAGCGACTTCTAAAATTCATGTTATGGCCTCGTATTGTTCTATCCTTGCATGGTTCAAAGAACTGTGTACTGTTGGCTTCTTCAGACTGGATTAAAAACATAGGTGATGATCTTGTCACGGCTTTCTCCTCTCTTTTCCATGGTGGGCAGATTGAAGGAAGTCCTCTTGCCTTTCCATGTAATTCAGCTTCCTTAATGCTGGTAACTTCCTTGCCATCCTTTGGACCTTCACTTTTAATTCTTCGTACTTCTGTAAATGCGTTGACTGAAGCTCAGACACATATTTTAGTGTAGTGTTGGGTATGCAGAGCTTGCTGAATATTTCCGTATCCATATACTTGAGTGTTATGATGTTTTACGTCAGACAGTTTGCCGTCTTTCCCTAAGGATGGGTTCTGGCGATAGGAAAGGCTCGAGTTCCTCTCACAGGTCCCTCTCACACACAGATTCCTGCCGTTTGTATTCTGCTAAGTAATTCATATCAGGCCTTTTTTTCTTTCTATCCCACCCTCACACTTTAGCGTTACTGAGACTAAATTTCATCATTTGTCTCTCAAACCTACTTTGGAGATCGTTTAGATTCCCTTGTATGTTGATGACTGGCATCATCTGCAAAGACATGTAGGTATAAGGCCGGTCTTTCTGGCAAGTCACTTTCATAGATTATGAAGAGTATTGCTCAAGAACTGCACCCTGTAGCACGCCACCAGTGGCCTTAACTCGTTTCAAGAAGGCACCCCCGACATGCGTCCTTCGTTCTCTTCCTCCGCTAAGATAATCTACCTGTCATAGTTGTCAACTCCTTATTCCTACATGATGGTCTTTTGTCCATCCTACTGTGTTGTAGTGTCAAATGCTTTCTCTCACTCCAGACACACACAGTTTACCCAACCTTCTGTAAACGGAGCACACTAAGAGGTCTTTCCACAAGATTTTGTTTCGCTGAAACAGTGTTCTCTCTCGCATAGGTAATTTCTTCTTTGAAAGTGTGTGTGTGTGTGTGTGTGTGTGTGTGTGTGTGTGTGTGTGTGTGTGTGTGTGTGTGTGTGAGAGAGAGAGAGAGAGAGAGAGAGAGAGAGAGAGAGAGAGAGAGAGAGAGAGAGAGTAATTACCTGTTTGTATAGTAAGAGGAAGGATTTTACACTCATAATGGCCTCAGAGCTTGAACTTTATCACATAGCTTTGAAATTTAAGCCTGGATATTATCTGTGATCACAGGTTCGCCGTATTCCATTCAACTAGAAGTTTAATGCGATAACTTTTTTACTGTGTGTGTGTGTGTGTGTGTGTGTGTGTGTGTGTGTGAGTTTGTGTGTGTGGATATACTGGTATTTGGCTAAAGTCTATAAGAATGACATTTGTGCGGTTGAAGTTTGCCAGGCTACATACGACATTCACTAGGACAAATATGTTAACGGTTTTAACATATATTATGAATTTCATTGTTCAAAGCTACCTCGATCTTTGGTAACGTTCAACAGGTCGTACCCTCTGGAGGAGAATCATACAGTAGTTGTTATGATAGAGGACCTTAGGTTACCTGAGACCCTGCCGCTGGTGTACAGTGTTTAATAGGGGAATTTATGTTTTCCGTATACGAATCGACAAATGCGATGGCTTTCGATTTGATCGTCCTGATATCTGGTGGAATCTGGCTGATTGAATAGTAACTGGAATCACTCAAGGGACATATAGTCCCACATGGTTTTGAAGAGATTTTCCCTAAGGGATATATTGTAAAATCACTTGACCATGTAGAAAATGTTGGTATAGACCACCTTTAAGTGTTGAGAAGTTGTCTATGAATAGTATTTATAGTCTTACAATTACAGGCTACATACAGTGTGATATTTTGCATAGAACAATGTTTTCAGGGAGTATATGAGATTCCTTATTTCATATATAGTTTCAGTGGAATGTATCAGTGCATGATAAAAGCCAAATATGAAATTGCATTGGTCACATCGTGCTTAAGATGGATTCCTTCTTACTGACCCAGGGGCGCGGGGTTGTGGTGTTCTACCACGGGCAGGTTGAGGAGGGAGGCAAGCGCTCGCGCCTCGGGGTTGTGGCCATCGACGAAGATGGTGATGGGTGTGATGGTGCCGCCGGGGCTGGACCACAGTTGACCCACCTGACGCAGGACGTGGGGCAACCGGTGAGCTGTCACTATGGCCACGGGAATCACCTCCTGCACCTGGTACTCAAGCTGATCCCCAACACAATAGTCTTAATGTACTATACTGATGCAGTAGTACATGGACAGTAGTACGTTGTGCAGGTGCACAACATATATCGTCAAAGTGGAACAAGAGTTTGGCATGGTGATGTAAAGAAGAGTAAAATAATCTTACGATGTTGTGTGGTAGAGGTGACCAGGGTAGGTCATCATGGTGACAGCTGCAGAAGTTACCGTAGCCTTCGTAAGTGTCACAGAAGGTGGCGCGCTCCTCCATCCCCGCTCGACCGTGCCAACCACAACGCCGCTCTGGTGAGGGTAGAAACGACTGTTAGCATCGATGTTTATCTCGGCGTATCCCACACACCGCCGTCCCATACCATTATGCCGTTGTACCATGCCCGCCATACGATAGTCTTATGTTGCCATGCTTCCTGCACCCCCTACCATTACCATTCATGCTTGTAAGTGTCTCCTGATGCCACCCTCAGGGCTGACCAGTCCCAACCACGCACTTGTTCCACGCCTGCCACATTTCCCTCTTTTGTCAGACAACCGTCTGGTTGTACCTCCTGTGATGGAAGTCCACCAGATCTCTGTGGTTGAGGTGTGTGGTAGCATCACTGACACTGATGTTACCCAGTTATTCTACAGCTGCCGAGCACAAGGCTGCCACATGCCAGTAACACCGTCTGCCCAGATATACCACCTCCCCAGCCTTGTAACGCCCTGCCTACTCACCTTTTGTGAGAGGTACAGCAACCTGGAGAGTCAGCGGTGACACGTCCAGCTTGGTCATGTTGCGTCCTGGGAGGGAAGTGGTTAGGGCCTCCAGCACCACCCTGCCGCCCTTGTGCACCACCAGGCACCACACGTCCTTGTAGGCCAGACTGTCGATGTACAGGCCGCCCAACTCCGTCATCAGCCAAGTGATCGTAGTCTCCTCCAGGAACGTCGTGAAGTCAGGCTGTCGTGATTTTTTTCTTTTATTAATTTAAATATAGATTGATTGTTGCGTGTGATATCCTGGTGTGCCCAGGTTTTTAAAGTCCTTCTCAAGTGGCATCTGTTTGCCTCACCGTGTGCAGTGTAAGGTTAAGCTCATACAAAGATTTCTCATTAGTTTTTTACTTAGTTATTCAGTGTGTATTACATCTTCATAAGGGTCACATGGAACGAAATTGTATTTATACTACAGCCTTAATGACTGGAATTCTGTCTATTGTACATGACAAACTTGAGTACTGCAACATATACCACAACGAACTGAATTAAGATAACACTTGCCATAACCTTGTATTCACATACCGATTATTTATAGTCACATTACTGAATCGGACGTAATAGAATCAGGGTAAATATGATACTGAAATGATTTTGACAGTTTAGCAAAACATTGCTCAATGATGTGGCTACCTTGGTGGGAGGGTGTCCTTTAGGGTGTTGAGAGTCAGGTGTTCTGGGTTGACTGAAACGTGGGTATTGGTTGATGTGTGTTTGGCTTCTGTAATGCTCTGGAAGGGGAGAGAAGGAGGGCGTAGTAACATTTTTCTCTGTGTGTGTGTGTGTGTCTGGGGAAGAAACTTTACACTTGAGCATCGTGTCTGCCTCTCAATTTTCTCTTTTGTCATTTAGTTATGACTGCAGGAATCTCTTGAGGTGAGGTACTCTTGCTCAAGTTCAACATGACGCCCTGCACTAGTGGAATGTTTTGTGCATCACAACGACTCCTCTCACCTACGTAAACTGTTTTTTTTTTCTTTTTATGGCTGAGATGGTACGGGCAGCTGAGGCCTTAATCATGACCATATATATAAATATAAATATAAATATAAATATAAATAAGAGCAAGGTCATTAGGTACAGTAGGGTTGAGGGTCAAGTAAATTGGGAGGTGAGTTTGAATGGAGAAAAACTGGAGGAAGTGAAGTGTTTTAGATATCTGGGAGTGGATCTGGCAGCGGATGGAACCATGGAAGCAGAATTGGACCATAGGGTGGGGGAGGGGGCGAAAATTCTGGGAGCCTTGAAGAATGTGTGGAAGTCGAGAACATTATCTCGGAAAGCAAAAATGGGTATGTTTGAAGGAATAGTGGTTCCAACAATGTTGTATGGTTGCGAGGCGTGGGCTATGGATAGAGTTGTGCGCAGGAGGATGGATGTGCTGGAAATGAGATGTCTGAGGACAATGTGTGGTGTGAGGAGGTTTGATCGAGTAAGTAACGTAAGGGTGAGAGAGATGTGTGGAAATAAAAAGAGCGTGGTTGAGAGAGCAGAAGAGGGTGTTTTGAAATGGTTTGGGCACATGGAGAGAATGAGTGAGGAAAGGTTGACCAAGAGGATATATGTGTCGGAGGTGGAGGGAACGAGGAGAAGAGGGAGACCAAATTGGAGGTGGAAAGATGGAGTGAAAAAGATTTTGTGTGATCGGGGCCTGAACTTGCAGGAGGGTGAAAGGAGGGCAAGGAATAGAGTGAATTGGAGCAATGTGGTATACCGGGGTTGACGTGCTGTCAGTGGATTGAATCAAGACATGTGAAGCGTCTGGGGTAAACCATGGAAAGCTGTGTAGGTATGTATATGTGCGTGTGTGGACGTATGTATATACATGTGTATGGGGGGGGGTTGGGCCATTTCTTTCGTCTGTTTCCTTGCGCTACCTCGCAAACGCGGGAGACAGCGACAAAGTATAAAAAAAAAATATATATATATATATATATATATATATATATATATATATATATTTTTTTTTTTTTTTTTTTTTTTTTTTTTTTTTTTTATACTTTGTCGCTGTCTCCCGCGTTTGCGAGGTAGCGCAAGGAAACAGACGAAAGAAATGGCCCAACCCACCCCCATACACATGTATATACACACGTCCACACACGCAAATATACATACCTACACAGCTTTCCATGGTTTACCCCGGACGCTTCACATGCCTTGATTCAATCCACTGACAGCACGTCAACCCCTGTATACCACATCGCTCCAATTCACTCTATTCCTTGCCCTCCTTTCACCCTCCTGCATGTTCAGGCCCCGATCACACAAAATCCTTTTCACTCCATCTTTCCACCTCCAATTTGGTCTCCCTCTTCTCCTCGTTCCCTCCACCTCCGACACATATATCCTCTTGGTCAATCTTTCCTCACTCATTCTCTCCATGTGCCCAAACCATTTCAAAACACCCTCTTCTGCTCTCTCAACCACGCTCTTTTTATTTCCACACATCTCTCTTACCCTTACGTTACTTACTCGATCAAACCACCTCACACCACACATTGTCCTCAAACATCTCATTTCCAGCACATCCATCCTCCTGCGCACAACTCTATCCATAGCCCACGCCTCGCAACCATACAACATTGTTGGAACTACTATTCCTTCAAACATACCCATTTTTGCTTTCCGGGATAATGTTCTCGACTTCCACACATTTTTCAAGGCTCCCAAAATTTTCGCCCCCTCCCCCACCCTATGATCCACTTCCGCTTCCATGGTTCCATCCGCTGACAGATCCACTCCCAGATATCTAAAACACTTCACTTCCTCCAGTTTTTCTCCATTCAAACTCACCTCCCAATTGACTTGACCCTCAACCCTACTGTACCTAATAACCTTGCTCTTATTCACATTTACTCTTAACTTTCTTCTTCCACACACTTTACCAAACTCCGTCACCAGCTTCTGCAGTTTCTCACATGAATCCGCCACCAGCGCTGTATCATCAGCGAACAACAACTGACTCACTTCCCAAGCTCTCTCATCCCCAACAGACTTCATACTTGCCCCTCTTTCCAAGACTCTTGCATTTACCTCCCTAACAACCCCATCCATAAACAAATTAAACAACCATGGAGACATCACACACCCCTGCCGCAAACCAACATTCACTGAGAACCAATCACTTTCCTCTCTTCCTACACGTACACATGCCTTACATCCTCGATAAAAACTTTTCACTGCTTCTAACAACTTGCCTCCCACACCATATATTCTTAATACCTTCCACAGAGCATCTCTATCAACTCTATCATATGCCTTCTCCAGATCCATAAATGCTACATACAAATCCATTTGCTTTTCTAAGTATTTCTCACATACATTCTTCAAAGCAAACACCTGATCCACACATCCTCTACCACTTCTGAAACCACACTGCTCTTCCCCAATCTGATGCTCTGTACATGCCTTCACCCTCTCAATCAATACTCTCCCATATAATTTACCAGGAATACTCAACAAACTTATACCTCTGTAATTTGAGCACTCACTCTTATCCCCTTTGCCTTTGTACAATGGCACTATGCACGCATTCCGCCAATCCTCAGGCACCTCACTATGAGTCATACATACATTAAATAACCTTACCAACCAGTCAACAATACAGTCACCCCCTTTTTTAATAAATTCCACTGCAATACCATCCAAACCTGCTGCCTTGCCGGCTTTCATCTTCCGCAAAGCCTTTACTACCTCTTCTCTGTTTACCAAATCATTTTCCCTAACCCTCTCACTTTGCACACCACCTCGACCCAAACATCCTATATCTGCCACTCTGTCATCAGACACATTCAACAAACCTTCAAAATACTCATTCCATCTCCTTCTCACATCACCACTACTTGTTATCACCTCCCCATTTACGCCCTTCACTGAAGTTCCCATTTGCTCCCTTGTCTTACGCACCCTATTTACCTCCTTCCAGAACATCTTTTTATTCTCCCTAAAATTTACTGATAGTCTCTCACCCCAACTCTCATTTGCCCTTTTTTTCACCTCTTGCACCTTTCTCTTGACCTCCTGTCTCTTTCTTTTATACTTCTCCCACTCAATTGCATTTTTTCCCTGCAAAAATCGTCCAAATGCCTCTCTCTTCTCTTTCACTAATACTCTTACTTCTTCATCCCACCACTCACTACCCTTTCTAAACAGCCCACCTCCCACTCTTCTCATGCCACAAGCATCTTTTGCGCAATCCATCACTGATTCCCTAAATACATCCCATTCCTCCCCCACTCCCCTTACTTCCATTGTTCTCACCTTTTTCCATTCTGTACACAGTCTCTCCTGATACTTCTTCACACAGGTCTCCTTCCCAAGCTCACTTACTCTCACCACCTTCTTCACCCCAACATTCACTCTTCTTTTCTGAAAACCCATACTAATCTTCACCTTAGCCTCCACAAGATAATGATCAGACATCCCTCCAGTTGCACCTCTCAGTACATTGACATCCAAAAGTCTCTCTTTCGCACGCCTGTCAATTAACACGTAATCCAATAACGCTCTCTGGCCATCTCTCCTACTTACATACGTATACTTATATATATATATATATATATATATATATATATATATATATATATATATATATATATATATATATATGAATATATATATATATATATATATATATATATATATATATATATATATATATATATATATATATATACATATATATATTGACGTGCTGTCAGTGGATTGAATCAGGGCATGTGAAGCGTCTGGGGTAAACTATGGAAAGTTGTGTGGAGCCTGGATGTGGAAAGGGAGCTGTGGTTTCGGGCATTATTGCATGATAGCTAGAGACTGAGTGTGAACGAATGGGGCCTTTGTTGTCTTTTCCTAGTGCTACCTCGCACACATGAGGGGGGAGGGGGATGGTATTCCATGTGTGGCGAGGTGGCGATGGGAATGAATAAAGGCAGACAGTGTGAATTGTGTGCATGGGTATATATGTATGTGTCTGTGTGTGTATATATATGTGTACATTGAGATGTATAGGTGTGTATATTTGCGTGTGTGGACGTGTATGTATATACATTGTGTATGGGGGTGGGTTAGGCCATTTCTTTCGTCTGTTTCCTTGCGCTACCTCGCAAACGCGGGAGACAGCGACAAAGCAAAATAAATAGAATATATATATATATATATATATATATATATATATATATATATATATATATATATATATATATAGCCTGAGCCAGGTACCCATTTTATGGACCAACCCTTAGGGGTGGATGAACAACTGGGTTGACTGTGGACCGACTGCCGCAGCCAGGATTCGCGCCTATGCGCTCGACCTTGGGCGGCCCGTGAATGAGTTACGGTCACGAACGCTAACCGCTACACCACGGGAGTCCATCTTATTCACCACACACTCACACACGCACGCACTAGCGCGGGAGACAGCGACAAAGCAAAATAAATAAAAAAAAGTATATATATATATATATATATATATATATATATATATATATATATATATATATATATATATATATATTTCTTCTTTTTCTTTCAAACTATTCGCCATTTCCCGCATTAGCGAGGTAGCGTTAAGAACAGAGGACTGGGCCTTGAGGGAATACCCTCACCTGGCCCAATTCTCTGTTCCTTCTTTTTGAATATATATATATATATATATATATATATATATATATATATATATATATATATATATATATATATATATATATATATATATATTATCCCTAGGGATAGGGGAGAAAGAATACTTCCCACGTATTCCCTGCGTGTCGTAGAAGGCAACTAAAAGGGAAGGGAGCGGGGGCCTGGAAATCCTCCCCTCTTGGGTTTTTTTTTTTTTTCCCCCAAAGAAGGAACGGAGAAGGGGGCCAGATGAGGATATTCCCTCAAAGGCCCAGTCCTCTGTTCTTAACGCTACCTCGCTAACGCGGGAAATGGCGAATAGTATGAAAGAAAGAATATATATATATATATATATATATATATATATATATATATATATATATATATATATATATATATATATATATATATATGGAAACGATACACATCAGGTGAATCTCTTCAATGTAGGACATACTCACCGCTCCCAGGATGATCAGAAGGCGGCCATTTTGAATTTCATTGAGTGCCGAGAGAAACTGAGTGTCGCTGGTGGTCTGCCAGGTCATGTAGGAGGTGGCCGCCATGACCTGACCCGTTACCTGGTGCAGTGTTATGAGGTGAAGACCTGCATGTAGTCTAGCGTCTCCGTTGCCCCACGATACGGTGTTGTTGAGCGAGCTGTATACCTGCCATATGAACAGGTGGTTAGAGGGCGGGCTGTTGATGTGTCGGGCCTACACACAGTGAAGCCAAGGGCCGACTGACATTGCTCAAGTACTGTGCTAGAGAACATATGTGAACTGATTGTGTTGTACAAAAAATGATACGAGATGGATACATAATCTGATCACCCGCCATTATACGATTTAATTATTAGTAGTACATTGTGTTCACATCTGTTTTGCTTTCCCCCAAGTGCTTGGCGTCGAGAGTGGAAAGATTAGGTTTTTGAAATAAGATTATTGGATGACACCGTTTGAGTCTGGAAATGCGTTGGTAAATTTTTATTGGTTTATCAGTCAACATGACAGTGACAGAAGCCAAATAATACAGCTTCTGAAGTTGAGTGTGGGAAATGTAAATCAGGGGAAAAGACAAGTCATTCACGGAAGTGGAAAAAAAAAACCCTCCAAATATCATATTTACAGTATTCATGAAGATACGTCTTGATGCAGTACATCAGTATTTTTCTCTTAATATTTAATCCTTGCCAAAGATATCTTTCTTTCTTACAAGCCTTTGCAGCCGTCGACTCGGAATGTGAACTCTCACCTTACAAGGTCAAGTATGAGAGGATCATAATAAGACAAAAGGAAATCTTACCTGAAGTTGGTTGACCATCAGAGTCACGCCTGCTGCCCGAACTGTAATGTCCAGAAGGATATGATCTGTCGGAAGTGTACCTCCCGCCCCAGCAACTCTTGCTGTAGCTTTTGTTCGGAGAGGCGCTTGAGGAATGTCCTGAAGTTTTGTGTCAAGCAGAGAGGCTTGAGGAGCAGCTTGACCTTTTGTTGGAAGATAGGAAGTTTGGGGAGGTGTGTGTACCCTCGCAGCGTCGTTGCTCAGCAGCGTTGAACCCTCGTCACTCACGTTGCCATCAGCATTGATAACGGTAGCTGCCATGTCAGACTTACTATTACTGCTCATAGACTCTGGATTATTTACAGTGTTGTTGCCAAGTCGTGTTCCAGCTGGTACACTTCCACTGCCAGCTTGCGTTGCAGATAGACTCGTGCTGTCGCCCTCTACTACCAGTCGTTTTGCAAAGTCTCCTGCTGCCGGATCCTCACCGTAGGAATAGTTGCTCTTCATGAGAACCACTGGACACACGAGACTGAGACAGACGGCAACCACTCGCGATGCCTTCTTAGTGAGAAGCATTGTCAGAGGACAGGTGGAGTGAGCAGGGCAGGTGCAGGATCCCCCAGCCTCGATGGTGATGGAATCCAGTGGCGCTGAAGGCTGGATGTTGGATCACCGGCGATTAGAATGGGTAGACGGTGAGGGAGACACAGGGGAAGTGGCACACTGGGGGAACATGAGTTAGTGGCAGGAGAACGAGATGTTTTAATCCACAATCATTGACACACATGATTATATTTTCAGATTATGAAGTTGTGCCTCATCCCTTGTAGCTAGCTCGAGGAACTGTTTGTAAATGATCACATTAGTGGTAACCTCTCATGTCGGTGCTACGTAACATTCTCAGGAGTCCATCAAATGCCAGTGTTTACGGCAAAGTTCTCAAGGTTCAGCTATTTCCTGAGGACTTTTGATCAGTGCAGAAACATTAATCTCTCACTGCCATAATGACTGTAAACTATTTACAAATTTTAAACTGTTTTCTGTGGATAGATATTTCTTAACGCACAATTGGGATACTCTGTCACTCATGTATGTATGTATACCTGTATATTATGTATACCTGTGTATTATGTATACCTGTATGTTATGTATACCTGTATATCATGTATGCTTGTATAATATGTATGCCTGTATATTGTGTATGCCTGTATATTATGTATGCTTGTATATGTATGCCTGTATAGTATGTATACCTGTATATTTTATTCCTAGTTACCACAAGATCAGTTTTTGTGGAAGAGTCCTGGTGTTAGCCAGGACCTTGCTTAAGGTTCTTGCTGCCCAATGTTGTTACTTCCAGTAACGGGGCAAGGTGGACTCCTCGTGGGTGAGAAGTTCATTGACGAGACTGTGCTTCTCGTGGTTGATACAGCCTCGCCACATGTGACTTCTCACTTGTCAGATAACCACGAGCAGGCCGAGTACGGTAACACACACACACACACACACACACACACACACACACACACACACACACGTTTCCTTGTGGTTTTACGTACATCTTATGTACACTTTATACTTGTGTACTTTTGGTGTGTGTATATATATATATATATATATATATATATATATATATATATATATATATATATATATATATATATATATATATTTATTTATTTTGCTTTGTCGCTGTCTCCCGCGTTTGCGAGGTAGCGCAAGGAAACAGACGAAAGAAATGGCCCAACCCACCCCCATACACATGTATATACATACACGTCCCCACACGCAAATATACATACCCATACATCTCAATGTACACATATATATACACACACAGACACATACATATATACACATGCACACAATTCACACTGTCTGCCTTTATTCCTTCCCATCGCCACCTCGCCACACATGGAATAACATCCCCCTCCCCCCTCATGTGCGCGAGGTAGCACTAGGAAAAGACAACAAAGGCCCCATTCGTTCACACTCAGTCTCTAGCTGTCATGCAATAATGCCCGAAACCACAGCTCCCTTTCCACATCCAGGCCCCACACAACTTTCCATGGTTTACCCCAGACGCTTCACATGCCCTGATTCAATCCATTGACAGCACGTCGACCCCGGTATACCACATCGATCCAATTCATTCTATTCCTTGCCCGCCCTTCACCCTCCTGCATGTTCAGGCCCCGATCACGCAAAATCTTTTTCACTCCAACTTTCCACCTCCAATTTGGTCTCTCACTTCTCCTCGTTCCCTCCACCTCCGACACATATATCCTCTTGGTCAATCTTTCCTCACTCATTCTCTCCATGTGCCCAATCCATTTCAAAACACCCTCTTCTGCTCTCTCAACCACGCTCTTCTTATTTCCACACATCTCTCTTACCTTACATTACTTACTCGATCAAACCACCTCACACCACATATTGTCCTCAAACATCTCATTTCCAGCACATCCACCCTCCTGCGCACTACTCTATCCATAGCCCACGCCTCGCAACCATACAACATTGTTGGAACCACTATTCCTTCAAACATACCCATTTTTGCTTTCCGAGATGATGTTCTCGACTTCCACACATTCTTCAAGGCTCCCAGAATTTTCGCCCCCTCCCCCACCCTATGATTCACTTCCGCTTCCATGGTTCCATCCGCTGCCAGATCCACTCCCAGATATCTAAAACACTATGCTTCCTCCAGTTTTTCTCCATTCAAACTTACCTCCCAATTGACTTGACCCTCAACCCTACTGTACCTAATAACCTTGCTCTTATTCACATTTACTCTTAACTTTCTTCTTTCACACACTTTATCAAACTCAGTCACCAGCTTCTGCAGTTTCTCACATGAATCAGCCACCAGCGCTGTATCATCAGCGAACAACAACTGACTCACTTCCCAAGCTCTCTCATCCCAACAGACTGCATACTTGCCCCTCTTTCCAAAACTCTTGCATTCACCTCCCTAACAACCCCATCCATAAACAAATTAAGCAACCATGGAGACATCACACACCCCTGCCGCAAACCTACATTCACTGAGAACCAATCACTTTCCTCTCTTCCTACACGTACACATGCCTTACATCCACGATAAAAACTTTTCACTGCTTCTAACAACTTGCCTCCCACACCATATATTCTTAGTACCTTCCACAGAGCATCTCTATCAACTCTTATCATATGGCTTCTCCAGATCCATAAATGCTACATACAAATCCATTTGCTTTTCTAAGTATTTCTCACATACATTGTTCAAAGCAAACACTTGATCCACACATCCTCTACCACTTCTGAAACCACACTGCTCTTCCCCAATCTGATGCTCTGCACATGCCTTCACCCTCTCAATCAGTACCCTCCCATATAATTTACCAGGAATACTCAACAAACTTATACCTCTGTATAAGGTATACATAATAGATTAACCACTATCGTTTCAACTTATCACGTATTTTGAAGTTTGTCCTCGTCGTAATTCGTGTTTTCCGAGATACACTTTGAGATGATTACGTCATGACTGTTTTGTGGTTGAAATTTAGTTTTCGCGCAGACATGCAAGTTGATGGCATGGTTTCAAGACGCCTTACGTTTGTGAGTCACTAACTTCATGATAAGCACAGGGGCACGACCCTTCGTTGAGGTGATGTGAACTGACATGACCCTCAAACGTCAGGTCTTTGGTCACATGGTCGTGGTTACGGAGTCGGTCGCACGTTATGTCCTCACTTCGCGGGTTAACTGGAGGAACTGATCGGTGATATGGTAGATCGTATTGCGCTTCCAGGCACCTGATACAAAGTTGCCACATATCGGTTATCCCTCGCCTCACTTTACATCCATCAGGTAGCCAGTTAAAGTGCACTATTTGTCCATATATACGCAGACTAAAGGTTTCTGCGGTGGTGTGGGTCAAATGCATGCAGAAGGGGTTGTGTGGAGGCAAGCAAAGTAAGTACGCTAGGTACGGTGCATCGAGATAGGTGGATGACGTGGAGGATAGTTTTTCGTTTTTGTTTGATATATCCTTATGTTTGCGGTGAGAGAGAACTGAATATTAGTTTTCATAAACGCATTATTATTTTACTGTTAATTCATTTCATTCATATTCGATGATTTAGCCCTTCCTGTTCCCTTATTTTATACACCATATTTCAGAGTTCCTCCCACTTTCCCTCGTATTATTCACCCACTTACATTTCTCTTCCTTCTTCTATCTTTTTTTATTCTCGTACTTGCAGTTCCCATTCTACTACAGTGGTATTAGAATATGTCCTTATTGTGCTCTATTTCATGTGTAGTCTCAGATTGTAGACATTTATTTGCGATTTAGTACTCCACATACCATACTAGTCTAGTACTTTTCGTATATATATATATATATATATATATATATATATATATATATATATATATATATATATATATATATATATATATATAAACGCAGGGAAGTAGTGCATGTGACAAAAGAACAAATGGGAACATCGGTTAAGGGGGCAAGTGGGAAGGTAATAACAGGTAGTGATGAAGTGAGGAGATGGAGTAAGTATTTTGAAGGTTTGTTAAAAGTGTTTGATGATAGAGTAGCACATATAGGGTGTTTTGGTCGGGGTGGTGTGCGAAGTGAGAAGCGGATGGAATGAATCATGGTAGCGGAAGTGAGTCACAGGGTGAGGGAGTGGGCGAAGGTTCTGGAGGCGATGAAGAATGTGTGAAAGTAGAGAATATTGTCTCGGAGAGGAAAAATGGGTATGTTTGAAGGAATAGTAGTTCCAACAGTGTTACATGGTTGCGAGGCATTGGCTATAGATAGGGTTATACTGAGGGTAGATGTCTTGGAAATGAAATGTTTGAGGTCAGTATGTGGTGTGCGGTGGTTTGATCGAGTAAATAATGAAAAGGTAAGAGAGATGTGTAGAAATAAAAATAGTGTGGTTGAGAGAGCAGAAGTTGGTGTGTTGAAATGGTTTGGACATATGGAGAGAATGAGTAAGAAAGATTGTCAAAGTGGATATATGTGTCAGAGATGAAGGGAACAAGGAGAAGTGGGAGACCAAATTGGAGGTGGAAGGATGGCGTGAAAAAGATTTTGAGCGATCGGAGCCTGAACCTACAGGAGGGTGAAACGCGTGCAAGGAATAGAGTGAATTGGAACGATGTGGTATAACGGGGTCGACGTGCTGTAAATGGACTGAACTAGGGCATGTGAAGCGTTTGGGGGTCAACCATAGAACGGTCTACGGGGTCTGGATGTGGAAAGGGAGCTGTGGTTTCGGTACATTACACATGAAAATGTGGCCTTTTTTGTCTATTTTCCTGCCACTACCTCGCAGTAGCGGGGAATAGGGACGCGATTTCCTGTATGGCGAGGTAGCGATAGGAATGGATTTAAGGCATGTATATGTCTTTTTTTTTTTTTTTTTTTTTTTTTTTTCCAAAAGAAGGAACAGAGAAGGGGGCCAGGTGAGGATATTCCCTCAGAGGCCCAGTCCTCTGTTCTTAACGCTACCTTGCTAATGCGGGAAATGGCGAATAGTTTGAAAGGTGAAAGAAAAAGAAAAGAAAGAAATATATATATATATATATATATATATATATATATATATATATATATATGTTATCCCTGGGGATGGGAGAAAGAATACTTCCCACATATCCCCTGCGTGTCGTAGAAGGCGACTAAAAGGGGAGGGAACGGGGGGCTGGAAATCCTCCCCTCTCATTATTGTTTTTTAATTTTCCAAAAGAAGGAACAGAGAAGGGGGCCAGGTGAGGATATTCCCTCAAAGGCCCAGTTCTCTGTTCTTAACGCTACCTCGCTAACGCGGGAAATGGCGAATAGTTTGAAAGAAAGATGTTGATATGTATGTATATGTGCGTGCATGGGCGTTTATATATATATATATATATATATATATATATATATATATATATATATATATATATATATATATATATATATTTTTTTTTTTATACTTTGTCGCTGTCTCCCGCGTTTGCGAGGTAGCGCAAGGAAACAGACGAAAGAAATGGCCCAACCCCCCCCCCCCCATACACATGTACATACACACGTCCACACACGCAATATACATACCTACACAGCTTTCCATGGTTTACCCCAGACGCTTCACATGCCTTGATTCAATCCACTGACAGCACGTCAACCCCTGTATACCACATCGCTCCAATTCACTCTATTCCTTGCCCTCCTTTCACCCTCCTGCATGTTCAGGCCCCGATCACACAAAATCTTTTTCACTCCATCTTTCCACCTCCAATTTGGTCTCCCTCTTCTCCTTGTTCCCTCCACCTCCGACACATATATCCTCTTGGTCAATCTTTCCTCACTCATTCTCTCCATGTGCCCAAACCATTTCAAAACACCCTCTTCTGCTCTCTCAACCACGCTCTTTTTATTTCCACACATCTCTCTTACCCTTACGTTACTTACTCGATCAAACCACCTCACACCACACATTGTCCTCAAACATCTCATTTCCAGCACATCCATCCTCCTGCGCACAACTCTATCCATAGCCCACGCCTCGCAACCATACAACATTGTTGGAACCACTATTCCTTCAAACATACCCATTTTTGCTTTCCGAGATAATGTTCTCGACTTCCACACATTTTTCAAGGCTCCCAAAATTTTCGCCCCCTCCCCCACCCTATGATCCACTTCCGCTTCCATGGTTCCATCCGCTGACAGATCCACTCCCAGATATCTAAAACACTTCACTTCCTCCAGTTTTTCTCCATTCAAACTCACCTCCCAATTGACTTGACCCTCAACCCTACTGTACCTAATAACCTTGCTCTTATTCACATTTACTCTTAACTTTCTTCTTCCACACACTTTACCAAACTCAGTCACCAGCTTCTGCAGTTTCTCACATGCATCAGCCACCAGCGCTGTATCATCAGCGAACAACAACTGACTCACTTCCCAAGCTCTCTCATCCCCAACAGACTTCATACTTGCCCCTCTTTCCAGGACTCTTGCATTTACCTCCCTAACAACCCCATCCATAAACAAATTAAACAACCATGGAGACATCACACACCCCTGCCGCAAACCTACATTCACTGAGAACCAATCACTTTCCTCTCTTCCTACACGTACACATGCCTTACATCCTCGATAAAAACTTTTCACTGCTTCTAACAACTTGCCTCCCACACCATATATTCTTAATACCTTCCATATATATATATATATATATATATATATATATATATATATATATATATATATATATATATATATATATATCTTTCATACTATTCGCCATTTCCCGCATTAGCGAGGTAGCGTTAAGAACAGAGGACTGGGCCTTTGAGGGAATATCCTCACCTGGCCCCCTTCTCTGTTCCTTCTTTTGGAAAATTAAAACAAAAACGAGAGGGGAGGATTTCCAGCCACCCGCTCCCTACCCTTTTAGTCGCCTTTTACGACACGCAGGGAATACGTAGGAAGTATTCTTTCTCATCTATCCCCAGGGATAATATATATATATATATATATATATATATATACACACACACACATATATATATTCTGCTTGACTCAACGTATGTATTACCTCCTTCCACACCAGGTGATATTGTGATTATAACAATACCTTGCGTACACCGAAAAATTTTGTATCAGAAATTTCCTGTTGCTGGATTACTACCAGTCTGTTCCCTGTGAGAAGTTACTGTAACCTGAAATTGTTCAAGTATTGATTCAGAATGATACCTTGACAGTTTAACGGTCTCTCTCTCTCTCTCTCTCTCTCTCTCTCTCTCTCTCTCTCTCTCTCTCTCTCTCTCTCTCTCTCTCTCTCTCTCTCTCTCTCTCTCTCCAGCGCGACAAATTGACGGTCTCTCCCCTTCCCTCCTGCAGCGTTACTTGAGCGGGAGAGAGTCAGCTGGTGCAGGAAGTTCGTCTCTGTAGGAGACCCTGGGCTGCCACGCACACCCACCCGCCGCCTGAGGCCCAAACTAGTCTTCGCCTCGCCCACACCGGCCGCGACGCTTCTCCTGCCTCGTTTTTATCCCAGCGTCATCCCAGCCTCAACCCGTGCCTCGTTGTGTTATACCCGCCCCAACTTGCTCCTCAGTGCTTCACCATGCGTCCTCTTGCTTCACCCACTGCCTTCCTCCCTCCACCACTACGTTCTCATACTTGATCCAGTGCCTTCTTGTTTCAGTAGTACTTATCCTTTCTTCGATCTTGTGTCTCCATGCTTTATCACTACGTCCCGTTCCATAACCATTATTTCTCTGTGCGTCATCCTCTGTGATTGTGCTTCACCCTTGCCGTCCTTTGCTTCATCCCAGCGTCTCCTTGCTTCATAATAGCGTCCCGTTGCTTCACCACTATATGTCTCTGATTCACCAGTACCTTCCCTTGCTTCACCCATGATCATCCGGGCCTCGTGTTACTTTCCCTCATAATTTTCACATACTTGAATGATCCCATGCCTCACTAGACATCCCCCCTCATACTTCACCGATCACGTGCTTCACCACACTTTATCACGCTTCATTAGTGTTCTGTTTCCATGATAATGTGTTTCGCCCCATTTCCTCATACTTTACCATTCCTGAATTTCACCAGAGATGCCCATACTTCCCTGATATTGTTTCGCTACACTCCCATATACATCACTGTTCTCGTGCTTCCCACACTCCCTCATACTGTACTGTTCTCGTGCTTCCCACACTCCCTCATACTTTACTGTTCTCGTGCTTCCCTCATACTTTACTGTTCTCGTGCTTCCCACACTCTCTCATACTGTACTGTTTTCGTGCTTCCCACACTCCCTCATACTGTACTGTTCTCGTGCTTCCCACACTCCCTCATACTTTACTGTTCTCGTGCTTCCCTCATACTGTACTGTTCTCGTGCTTCCCACACTCCCTCATACTGTACTGTTCTCGTGCTTCCCACACTCCCTCATACTTTACTGTTCTCGTGCTTCCCTCATACTTTACTGTTCTCGTGCTTCCCACACTCTCTCATACTGTACTGTTTTCGTGCTTCCCACACTCCCTCATACTGTACTGTTCTCGTGCTTCCCACACTTCCTCATACTTTACTGTTCTCGTGCTTCCCTCATACTGTACTGTTCTCGTGCTTCCCACACTCCCTCATACTGTACTGTTCTCGTGCTTCCCACACTCCTTCATACGGTACTGTCCTCGTGCTTCCCACACTTCCTCATACTTTACTGTTCTCGTGCTTCCCTCATACTTTACTGTTCTCGTGCTTCCCACACTCCCTCATACTGTACTGTTCTCGTGCTTCCCACACTCCCTCATACTTTACTGTTCTCGTGCTTCCCTCATACTTTACTGTTCTCGTGCTTCCCTCATACTTTGCTTTTCTCGTGCTTCCCTCATACTTTACTGTTCTCGTGCTTCCCACACTCCCTCATACTGTACTGTTCTCGTGCTTCCCACACTCCCTCATACTCTACTGTTCTCGTGCTTCCCTCATACTTTACTGTTCTCGTGCTTCCCACACTCCCTCATACTTTACTGTTCTCGTGCTTCCCTCATACTTTACTGTTCTCGTGCTTCCCACACTCCCTCATACTTTACTGTTCTCATGCTTCCCACACTCCCTCATACTGTACTGTTCTCGTGCTTCCCACACTCCCTCATACTTTACTGTTCTCGTGCTTCCCTCATACTTTACTGTTCTCATGCTTCCCACACTTCCTCATACTGTACTGTTCTCGTGCTTCCCTCATACTTTACTGTTCTCGTGCTCCCCACACTCCCTCATACTTTACTGTTCTCGTGCTTTCCACACTCCCTCATACTTTACTGTTCTCGTGCTTCCCACACTCCCTCATACTTTACTGTTCTCGTGCTCCCCACACTCCTTCATACTTTACTGTTCTCGTGCTTCCCACACTTCCTCATACTTTACTGTTCTCGTGCTTCCCACACTTCCTCATACTTTACTGTTCTCGTGCTTCCCTCATACTTTACTGTTCTCGTGCTTCCCACACTCCCTCATACTGTACTGTTCTCGTGCTTCCCTCATACTTTACTGTTCTCGTGCTTCCCACACTCCCTCATACTTTACTGTTCTTGTGCTTCCCACAGTTCCTCATACTTTACTCTTCTCGTACTTCCCACCTTCCCTCATACTTTACTGTTCTCGTGCTTCCCACACTCCCTCATACTTTACTGTTCTTGTGCTTCCCATACTCCCTCATACTTTACTGTTCTCGTGCTTCCCACACTCCCTCATACTTTACTGTTTTCGTGCTTCCTACACTTCCTCATACTTTACTGTTCTCATGCTTCCCACACTTCCTCATACTTTACCGTTCTCGTGCTTCCCACACTCCCTCATGCGTTCCTGTTTATCGTACTTTGGTACACTTCCTGCTTCACTATGCTTCAGTGATTCACCGCACGTCATTCTCCACCCATTCGATCCGTGCTTAACCCACCTCATGTTTCCCTACATTCCTTCATGCTTCACCACACTGCCACGCATCTCACTAGTGCGCCACGTTTCATCGCTTCTCCCCATCACAGACCCTCATGTTTTACGCGATTCCTCAGTCTTCACCGTATTCCTTCGTGCTGCATCATTCTGTCCTATGCATCACTACATCACATATACTCCGTGTTACGGAACACCGCCACATGTATAACTTTATTCCATCGTTGGCCACATTCACTCATCTTTCACGTTCCTTCATTATTCATGTTGCTACCTTGTGCTGTATCACATAGTTTCATGTGGCGTCACATTACCTGATGTTTCACCAAACAGCCACATGGTTCCCCACAACGCCTCATACTTCACCTCGCTGCCTTATGACAGGCGAAGTACTGCCTTACATCACCATCGCTGCCTTATACTAGACTGTTACAACACACCACCTCATACTTCACCTTGCTGCCTTATGACAGGCGAAGTACTGCTTTACATCAACATCGCTGCCTTATACTAGACTGTTACAACACACCACCTCATACTTCACCTCGCTGCCTTATGACAGGCGAAGTACTGCCTTCATCACCCTTGCTGCCTTATACTAGACTGTTACAACACACCACTTCATACTTCACCTTGCTGCCTTATGACAGGCGAAGTACTGCCTTCATCACCCTTGCTGCCTTATACTAGACTGTTACAACACACCACCTCATACTTCACCTTGCTGCCTTATACTAGCTAAATCAGGTACTTCCCCTCACCCACTCATACTTCACGTCGCTGCTTTATACTAGACCAGGTACTACCCCGTACCCCCTTATATTTCCTTCGCTGCTTTAAACTAGACCAGTCAGTGCGCCACACACACACTCTTACTTGACTTCGTCGCTTTATACTTAGCCATGCCCTACGTCCCCCACCCCACCGTCTCATGCCTCACAACGCTGCCCCGCGCTTCACAGTACGTCATGTTGCACCGCATGATCCCATAACACTAGGAAGCGGTTGTGTGCATGTTCTGTAGCTCGCGCAACGTCTCCCTTTCTTGAGTAATTCAGCGTCCGATTAGCTAGGTAATTTGCCAGCATGTGCGCAGTCTTTCATTTCTTTAATATGCTGGAGGGAAATATCTGTCACAGATGGAGTCATGGCGTTATTTACCTGGATTCTTACCTCCTCACCATCACTGTGGTAGCTCTGATCTCTGTATCGTCAGGAGCTGCGGGTGTTGGTTTAAAATCTTAGAAGGGTACTCTTCACGTCAGCCAGTACGGTAGATTTTTCACATTTCGTTCAGTATCTCTGTGTTGTACAAGTATGCTCTCTTCTGCTGCCGAGACCATCACCAACCATATCTTGGGGAAGGGTTCAAGACTGTAGGGCCAGTCAGTACCTTCCTTCGCACTTCCAGCGGCCGGGTCAAGGAACTTCCCTTTACTGTGTTGCATGTCTCATCTGGCATATGATTGTTTCTTGAATTTTTCCATAGATGTAACTTGTATCTTCACTCCAGGTACTAAAGTAAGCTTTAGCAGACGTGCAACGCATTTATGATAGCTTTTAAGCTTTAAAATGATACGTTCATTCTAAACGTTAAGTCTCATCCTTGCCCGTAATAAAGTTGAAGCTTAACCCAGCGTACAGGTCTTTCTGTCTGCATTCTTGCCATACCTCACCAGTTACCAGGTCTTTGATATTAATCAAGCACAAGGCTTGAAGTATTAGTGAAACCTGCAGTATGTGTTATTGACACAATATCAACATTTACAATGCACAATCTCCAGTCAGAGGAAGGTTGGGAAGAAGGAAATGTCACGAAGAACTTATTCATCGCAAGGGAACTTGTTTGTTACATTATGAAAGCAATAATGTGGATTGTACACATGTTTTGTATATGTGGCTTTTCAGGTATGATATAGAATACGTCGTGTGTATGTATTATTGAAGGTACTGCCGTATTAGGGTGCATGATGTTTAAAGATAAAACTTGTAAGAGAAGATTAATAGTTTTCTTAGGATTTAATTCCGACTTACACCTAATTTTATTTTTCAGGTGAGTGACGTGTTTCACCATGCACTGGAAGCAGCAGGTAAGAATTTTGTACTTACACACACACACACACACACACACACACACACACACACACACACACACACACACACACACACACACTTATTTTTGTGTATGAAGAGAGAGCGTTTCCCTCTGGAGCCCCAAAGCTTAACTTACTCATTTGTAATACACAAAGTTGTACCACGTGTCCACTGTCCTACTGATTGATGAAGGGTTCCCAACATGAGTCCTGACACATCTTGTGCACGATTTTCTACAGTACTTCCTCAGGTGTTGTGGATCTGCGTCTCTGAGAACTGGCCTTAACGTTGAGAGTGTGACATGCGAGGGACGGAGGTGGTGTGTTATCACTTCCACTACCAAGGGGCAGCAGATCAGGGATATTTCTCAACTTAATTCACATAATTCTAGCAGCATTCTTGTTTCGTTGTGTTGAACATTTTCCAGTATTTGTTGCGTGATTGAGCGAGGAATTCAAACTATACAGGCATGTTTTAACTTGGATCGAACGTACATAGTAAATGTTTTCGATGAACTGTGCGCCTGGTGATGATATTAACACTGGCCAAAACAGCGTTAAGCTTCTTACAGTTTTCTTAACGTGGCGATTTTGTTTTGATAAGTTTAGCAACATCTCAGTGTCAAACCTCTCCAATATGTCGGTTCTCGTAATTTGTTGCCAGGTATGTGATAGTCGGTCAGGTCTGTTCCCACACTTTCTCTTTTTAATCATGTCTTTCTTCTCCTACCTTACTATATTATGAGTTTTTGATCTCTTGCTCAACTGGTAACAGCCTCGTAAGGACGCCGTAATTTGTTGGTGTTTGAATTCCTCTGTATTCATTAGATTTGCTGTTTCTGAATTTTCGGTAGCCATTCGTCTGGCCATATCTGTATTTAGTTTAGGTGTCTGTACCGTGTTGTGTTGCGTTTTACTGTGCACCTGTTATATTGGATTGGTATTATGAAGTATCATATCCAGGTTGTTAATTTATCTGGTAATTCATTTGTACAGAATACTGAATATATTTGACTCAGTCATATAACCACGGAAGGTCTCCTGAGGAATTCATCGATCCACCAAAATGAGTCTTATGCCTGCCTAGGAATCCACTTTCTTTAATAACTAACTGTGGTGTATTGTCAGATTTCTTCTGGTGCTCCAAGAACACATTTCACTCACACTTTTTTTTTTCCAGCAAGGTAGTACTTACCGTTTAATGAAGCCTACATGATCATTGTGCATATCGTCTTGCCTCAGAACACACGCTGTCTTAATTACGTTTTGCAGTTACTCGGGTGTACGCGATACTGATTGTGTCTCGGTCATGTAGAGGCCATGTTGTCAGTGACTGTAGTCAGTACTGTAGGATAGTGTTCCTGTCACCTGTCTGGAAATAAGGCCTGACATCTGCTCCTTCTTCCTGTCCTTGGCGTTACTGCTCCTTCCGTCGGGCTCCTTGATGAGGTCTCAGGTTGGCTTGGAGTGCGCTTGCCTCTTCTTTAGTACATGTGGTGACATTCCATGAGGGTTATGTGCCTTGTATAGATCTTCATATCATTCCTATATATCGTCAACCTTGACATACTCACTGCTCTCCATGATCTCTTCATCCCACATGATTAGTATCGAGGGCAACGTGTCCGCCATAGTGAATACACGCTGATTCTTAACTGACAGCTTTTAACACACATTTTCTGTTTCATCTTCCATGGTCTCTGAATACTTCAGTCTGGTTGATTGTTAGTTTAGAGGTTGCTCCTGATAAACCTGTGGAACAGTTTTGGATTAATGTTTACCTTGTTCAAATGTTTAATAAGCTTTTTCTTCCCCCTTAACTCTACTCTGCCTATAGACTATTCTCTCATACCTTTGAAAGTCTTCTTGGTTGCTGTGCCCTCTGTATCTTGTATGTAGTAGGTCTCTGTATTCCATAGCCTTTGTCATCGGTTGAACTCCATTACCTACCCATCTACCGACTCCTTCATTACAGATTTCACAGTTCCTCCTCCAAAATTATTCCATACTCTTATTGTGGAATTCAGCTTCCCCGTTCATGTTCCTTAATATTTTTAGCTAACATACCTTCCAGGTATGTGAGTGCCTGCGTGTGTGCATGTTTCTTTGTGGTACTCTGATTTTGATCTGACCGTTCAAATAAGTCTTAATCTGGCTTCGTTGTGGGTAGAAGGCACAATGGTTTAGAAGTTTGTGGCCTGGACTTGATTGAGCACTTTACTCTCGACCTACAACATTGCGGAAGCAACTTGATGTATATAGTTACTCACCCTGTATGAGCGGGACCATCAGCGGGAAGTCACCCTAGCCTCAAGACCTTGGCTGTGGTGGGTAGTGATTAAGACCTCATGCAAAACGCCCCCCGCCATTGTTCGCCCACCAGACACCCCATTTCATCCATTGCCAGAAGGGTGACGTAGAGCGAGCCCGGGGCGAGCAGCTGTTTCGCCACCTGTTGCCCCAGGAACTTGGTGAACTCTGGCTGTGGCAGCGTCATGGAAAGAGGAAAACTTTAACAATCAACACTCTCTGGACCTCGTCCTACCGTCGTGTGACACACATAACGTAGTGCTGTCCTTGCTGCTCCGTTGTTCTACATTGTTTAGAGGGATATAGGTAATTTCTTTAGACGTAATCAGTAGATTTTTAGACGTGATCAGTAGAAAGTGCTTTTATTTTCCATACTTGAAGACTTAAGAATATGTTTCTCTCTGTATCCATGCATTTGTGTTCGAAGCTCTGAATGATGATTGTCTGATTGCTACCAAATGCATGTTTGAATCTGAAGCTTAATGTTAGGGACAAAGAGACGACCCTTGAGCACGACGATACGGCTTTGAAGGCCTTGTACTGACCACTTAACAATCAGGCCTCATACCAAGAGTCGTACCGTCGTGCACAAAGGTTTAATTACGAATGTGTGCACTACGGTGTGCGTGTAGGACTGGAACTACCATTGCTGAGCCTGTTGGACTTTGAATCACATATTCAGGGACAATTTACTGACAAACGAGACATTTTTTCATAAGAGCAGATAGCATACTCGAGGAACATGTACGTATCTGGTAATTCCATTCATGGAAGTCCCCTCACCCCTCCAGGCTTTGGTGCCTAGTCATTAGCGATGGGTGATCTCGCTGGATTTTGATCCAGTTTGATGATACGAGTTGATTTGTCCGTAGATGCCTTAGAGTTGAAGTTGAAGCTGTCACACATTCTTACCTACTTATACCCTAAGCTGCAGCTTCAGATCCTGGGTGTAATGTGTTGGATTTAGTCTTTGTCAAGTTGCTCTGTATAGTTATCCTCCTCATCACAAGGTCGAAGATATGTGTGTGTGTGTGTGTGTGTGTGTGTGTGTGTGTGTGTGTGTGTGTGTGTGTGTGTGTGTGTGATCATAAATTTCAAAACATGCGTTTCGTTTTACTACATTTGCTGAAATCCGATGAATTTTCCAGAAAATAATATTATTATTCTCATCTCATTTGACTCTCATCCGTGTGTTCATGTGTGCAAAACTCTCGCATTGTTGTATCATTGATATGACAGTAATCTGCGTGTCCACTCGTGCTATGACGGATCTTGTTCAAACCTGCTCACGGTACTGTTATAACTTGCTACCGGGACGGCACCGTTGTGTAGCCCCTACATATTTCCCAGTGGCTGGATATGTTCTTCCTCCAACTGCTGATGTCAGAAATATGACGTAATGTGATATTGCTAATGATGATATAACTGTGTAATATGTCAGATGACTTACATCTTGTAGATTTATGATATGTGATCGTGGAATGTTAAACATGAGTTCTTCAATTTCGAAACAAAAGTTTACCGTATCTAATGGGGCATTAGTTTGTGAATGTATATGTGTTAGTGTGAAGAGGATGAGAGGGCCTGGGAAGTGAGTCGGTTGTTGTTTGCTGATGATACAGCACTGCTTGAAGATCCTGTGAGGAACTGCGGAAGTTGGTTTGCTGAGTTTGGAAGCGTTTTTGAAAGGAGGGAGCTGAGAGTAAATGTGAAATAAAACATGGTTATTAGGTTTAGCAGGGTTGAGGGACAGGTTAGTTGGGATGTGAGTTTGAATGGAGAAAAATTGGAGGTAGTGAAGTATTTTAGACACCTGGGAGTGGCCATGGCAGCGAATGGAACCATGGGAGCAGAAGTGAGTCATAGGGTGGGTGAGAGGCAAAGGCTCTGGGAGCATTCAAAGAAAGTGTGGAAAGAGATCGTTATCTGGGAGGGCAAAAATGGGTATGTTTGAAGGTATAGGAGCCCCAAGAATTTTGTGAGGATGCGAGTCATGGGCTATAGATGATACCGTGCGGAAGATGGTGGATGTTTTGGATATGAACTATTTGAGGACAATATGTGGTGTGATGTGGTTTGATCAAGTAGGTAATGAAAGGGTAAGAGAGATGTGTGGCAATATAAATTGTGGTTGTGGGAGCTGAAGAGGGTGTGCTGAAATGGTTTGGACGTATGGAAAGAATGAATGAGGAAAGATTGACGAGGAGGATGTACGTGTCAGAAGTGGAGGGAAGGAGGAGAAGGGAAGACCAAATTGGAGATGGAAGGATAGAGTGATTGGGGCTTGAACATGCAGAAGGATGTAAAAGCTTGCATACTCATCTGCATGACACCACGGACCACCACAGCCATCCGCGTTGACGCTCATATCCTAACCGGCGACGTTTCATTCCTGTTAAAGTAGACCTCAGGAACATGTCACCCCACTTACAGCAGTTCTGTGAGACCTGGCAACGCCTCACCTTCCCTACGGCAGCGCTGAGGGACCTCTGCAACGTCTCAGTCTTTATGCAGTATGACAGGACCCGGCCGCGCCATATCCCTGCTTTAGCACCACCATAGGACCATAGAAATGCCACCGTCCTTACGTGGCCCGACAGAGGAACCAGTCCCTCAGTCCTTCAGCCCCAGCTCCACAGGACTCTGCCTCAACTTTCATCCTACCCTTGCACCAGCAGTAGCAGCCATCCTTGTAACTTCAGAACCTCATCCTTTTCGATGTAACTTAGCTGTATTACTCCATCCCCTTGTTAGTCTTCACGTTTCGAGTAGTGTTGACAAACATACCCATAACCATAGCATGTTACATCGCTCCCACGACAGCTGTCTTTATTTGGAGAATCCCATGATCCGTATGTAGATATACGTTTTGCAGACGGTGAACACTGATGCCTTTATCATTTAGCCATTTCAGCCCTTTGATCTGCGAATTTGTATTGTTCATATTCAGAACTTGAGGAAGTCATATATTTGTATTTCTTTTCATCATGATTGATTAGCTTTCGCATCAGAATCAACCGAACATTGGCCTTATTTGCACACACTCAGACTCTAGCTGTCTTGTATAATATACCAAAACCAGAGACTACCCCACAGACTATTGCATGGTTTACCTTTACCGCTTATCATGCCCTGGATCAACTCATTAACTGCCCGTTGCCCTCGTATACCACATTGCTTTAACAAATCATTCGGGCCACAGCAAATCTCTCTTCCCTCCAGAGTGTTCAGGTCCTGATACCCCAAAGCCTCCTTTACTGCATCCTTTTAACGCCGCCTTGGTTCCTTCTCTCATGTTCTCCCTCTCCTTTCTATACGTAAATTCCCTCTGTCAGTCTCTCCTCACCCATCCTTTCCATTTGTCTAAGTCGTTTCAGTGCACCTTAGTCGGCCCTCGCAGCCTAGACTGTACTTACTTCTCCCAGACGCTGTCATTTCTTACAAGATGAATCCCCCTCAAGGCACATATCGTTCTCGGGCATCTCATTTGCATCACATCATTCCTCCTTTACCCTTGCATCCACACAACACTGCCGGGGCTAAAGTACCTTTAGATGTACCCAGGAATGCTCTCACAGATAATGACCTTTTCTTTCATGCACTCTTCAGCATACCCAGGACATTTAACCTCTCTTCCGCTCCGTAACTTAAACTTACGCAGCTCCATCCACTGTCTAATTTAATCTGTATTAAGAGCGTTGAACAGCATTATATGCTCCAGTGCTTGGCTTATAAGCCTAGATTTTATAATCCGATCCAATCCATCCACTGTCGCCCCCACTCCCAGATACCTAAAGTAGTCCACATCTTTAAGGTCGTTCTCATTTAAGGTCACACGCAAACCAACTTGCCTCACCCCACTGCCACACGTAATGATCTTACTCTTGTTCATATTTGCTTTCGTCTTTTTATCACACACTTTCTCACACAGTCACTACTTTCTGGAGTTTCTATCAAGGGACTGCCACCAGAGCCGTGTCATCGACAAACAGCTACTGATTCATCTTTCATACCCCAGCATGCTGCAGACCTGTCCCTTGCTTCAAGACCTCCCCGCCCATAACAAGATTAAATGACCAAGCTGATATGATACATCCTCCACGCACATATACCGTCACCCACCTTTCCTGCTTGTGCACGTGCTTGCTTTCCTGGTGGAAACTCCTTACAACACTTGGTAACTTTCCTTTTACCCCATATGTGCTGTATCTTCCACATTGTACCTCTATCAATCCTTTCATATTCTTTTTCCAGACTCATGAATACCACATACAAGTCGCTCTTTCCCTGGGTGTTACTCACATCCTATCTTTAAAGTTAACATCTGGCTCAAACGTTTGTTTCTCCTGATACAACATTATTCATCCATAATCAGCAGCTCTCAACACACCACTTTCCCATGGATCCTGCGTTCTGTACTATCGACAGACTTATGCCTTAATAATCCGAATGAGACCTTTTTGTCTTCCGTGCCTTTATCCAGACACATAGACTCAGATAGTCCTCATGCACCTTACCTTTAGCCATGTGGCTAGCCAGTTGACAGCACCGCCTTCCTTTTTGTTGAGAAACTCAACTGTCGTTACAACATGCGTTTAACCACATTACATTTTCGCACAGAGCTTTCTATAGCTCCTCTCTCCTTACTGTATCCCATTCGCCTTATCGCACACCACATGCCACTTCTCCCCAAACACACGACATCAACTTTCTAGTCAAACGCATTCAACAGTCCTTCAATATACTCACTCCATCTTTCTTTCTCATCTTTGTCTGAAACCACGTCCCTATCCTCATAGCAAAATGTTCTAAGATGAATATTCCTCTGGAAGTGTTTTCTGTTCTGTGGTAGGCGTTAGATTAATTTTTTTTATTTGTTTTTGTTTCCGTCATGCACTATGAAGACGAAAGTTAAGGCCTGTTATGTTAACAGTACTGGCATTTGTGATCTAGAAAGTCGCATGTGCAAGACAGAAACAGTTCCCTGCACATGGTAACGTACTCACCGTATGGAGACAATCTGAAATGAGCGCCAGAATACCTCATACTCCTTAGGTCTTCACATTATTGTGAAAGTATCCATCAGATGTGCTGTCTTCAAAGAGATATATAGCCAGTAGTGTGATGGGTGTATTTTAAAGAAAAAAGAGCCTACTTTTTACTCATATATATATATATATATATATATATATATATATATATATATATATATATATATATATATATATATATATATATATATTACATTCGCCATTTCCCGCGTTAGCGAGGTAGCCGTTAAGAACAGAGGACTGAGCCTTAGAGAGAATATCCTCACTGGCCCCCTTCTCTGTTCCTTCTTTTGGAAAATTAAAATGGGAGGGGAAGATTTCCAGCCACCCGCTCCCTCCCCTTTTAGTCACCTTCTACGACACGCAGGGAGTACGTGGGAAGTATTCTTTCTCCCCTATCCCCAGGGATATATATATATATATATATTTATTATTAATATATATATTATATTTTTTTTTTTTTTTTTTATTATACTGGTCTCCCTCTTCTCCTCGTTCCCTCCACCTCCGACACATATATCCTCTTGGTCAATCTTTCCTCGCTCATTCTCTCCATGTGCCCAAACCACTTCAAAACACCCTCTTCTGCTCTCTCAACCACGCTCTTTTTATTTCCACACATCTCTCTTACCCTTACGTTACTCACTCGATCAAACCACCTCACACCACACATTGTCCTCAAACATCTCATTTCCAGCACATCCATCCTCCTGCGCACAACTCTATCCATAGCCCACGCCTCGCAACCATACAACATTGTTGGAACCGCTATTCCTTCAAACATACCCATTTTTGCTTTCCGAGATAATGTTCTCGACTTCCACACATTCTTCAAGGCCCCCAGAATTTTCGCCCCCTCCCCCACCCTATGATCCACTTCCTCTTCCATGTTCCATCCGCTGCCAGATCCACTCCCAGATATCTAAAACACTTCACTTCCTCCAGTTTTTCTCCATTCAAACTCACCTCCCAATTGACTTGACCCTCAACCCTACTGTACCTAATAACCTTGCTCTTATTCACATTTACTCTTAACTTTCTTCTTCCACACACTTTACCAAACTCAGTCACCAGCTTCTGCAGTTTCTCACATGAATCAGCCACCAGCGCTGTATCATCAGCGAACAACAACTGACTCACTTCCCAAGCTCTCTCATCCCCAACAGACTTCATACTTGCCCCTCTTTCTAAAACTCTTGCATTTACCTCCCTAACAACCCCATCCATAAACAAATTAAAACACCATGGAGACATCACACACCCTTGCCGCAAACCTACATTCACTGAGAACCAATCACTTTCCTCTCTTCCTACACGTACACATGCCTTACATCCTCGATAAAAACTTTTCACTGCTTCTAACAACTTGCCTCCCACACCATATATTCTTAGTACCTTCCACAGAGCATCTCTATCAACTCTATCATATGCCTTCTCCAGATCCATAAATGCTACATACAAATCCATTTGCTTTTCTAAGTATTTCTCACATACATTCTGCAAAGCAAACACCTGATCCACACATCCTCTACCACTTCTGAAACCACACTGCTCTTCCCCAATCTGATGCTCTGTACATGCCTTCACCCTCTCAATCAATACCCTCCCATATAATTTACCAGGAATACTCAACAAACTTATACCTCTGTAATTTGAGCACTCACTCTTATCCCCTTTGCCTTTGTACAATGGCACTATGCACGCATTCCGCCAATCCTCAGGCACCTCACCATGAGTCATACATACATTAAATAACCTTACCAACCAGTCAACAATACAGTCACCCCCTTTTTTTAATAAATTTCCCCACTGCAATACCATCCAAACCTACTGCCTTGCCGGCTTTCATCTTCCGCAAAGCTTTCACTACCTCTTCTCTGTTTACCAAATCATTTTCCCTAACCCTCTCACTTTGCACACCACCTCGACCAAAACACCCTATATCTGCCACTCTATCATCAAACACATTCAACAAACCTTCAAAATACTCACTCCATCTCCTTCTCACATCACCACTACTTGTTATCACCTCCCCATTTGCGCCCTTCACTGAAGTTCTCATTTGCTCCCTTGTCTTACGCACTTTATTTACCTCCTTCCAGAACATCTTTTTATTCTCCCTAAAATTTAATGATACTCTCTCACCCCAACTCTCATTTCCCCTCTTTTTTTTTTCACCTCTTGCACCTTTCTCTTGACCTCCTGTCTCTTTTTTTTATACATCTCCCACTCAATTGCATTTTTTCCCTGCAAAAATCGTCCAGATGCCTCTCTCTTCTCTTTCACTAATACTCTTACTTCTTCATCCCACCACTCACTACCCTTTCTAATCAACCCACCATATATATATATATATATATATATATAATATATGTTTGAGCACAATATGTGGTGTGAGGTGGTTTGATCGAGCAAGTAATAATTGGGTAAGAGAGATGTGTGGATGCCTTTATCATTTAGCCATTTCAGCCCTTTGATCTGCGAATTTGTAGTTGTTCATATTCAGAACTTGAGGAAGTCATATATTTGTATTTCTTTTCATCATGATTGATTAGCTTTCGCATCAGAATCAACCGAACATTGGCCTTATTTGCACACACTCAGACTCTAGCTGTCCTGTATAATATACCAAAACCAGAGACTACCCCACAGACTATTGCATGGTTTTACCTAAACCGCTTATCATTGCCTGGATCAACTCATTAACTGCCCGTTGCCCTCGTATACCACATTGCTTTAACAAATCATTCGGCCACAGCAAATCTCTCTTCCCTCCAAGTGTTTCAGGCCTGATACCACCAAAGCCTCCTTTCTCGCATCCTTTTAACGCCGCCTTGGTGTCCTTCTCTCACCACCCCCCCTGTTTCTCCCTCTCCTTTCTATACGTAAATTCCCTCTGTCAGTCTCTCCTCACCCATCCTTTCCATTTGTCTAAGTCGTTTCAGTGCACCTTAGTCGGCCCTCGCAGCCAGACTGTACTTACTTCTCCCAGACGCTGTCATTTCTTACAAGATGAATCCCCCTCAAGGCACATATCGTTCTCGGGCATCTCATTTGCATCACATCATTCCTCCTTTACCCTTGCATCCACACAACATTGCCGGGGCTAAAGTACCTTTAGATGTACCCAGCCATGCTCTCACAGATAATGACCTTTTCTTTCATGCACTCTTCAGCATACCCAGGACATTTAACCTCTCTTCCGCTCCGTAACTTAAACTTACGCAGCTCCATCCACTGTCTCATTTAATCTGTATTAAGAGCGTTGAATAGCATTATATGCTCCAGTGCTTGGCTTATATGCCTAGATTTTATAATCCAATCCAATCCATCCACTGTCGCCCCCACTCCCAGATACCTAAAGTAGTCCACATCTTTAAGGTCGTTCTCATTTAAGGTCACACGCAAACCAACTTGCCTCACCCCACTGCCACACGTAATGATCTTACTCTTCTCCATATTTGCTTTCGTCTTTTTATCACACACTTTCTCACACAGTTACTACTTTCTGGAGTTTCTGTCAAGGGACTGCCACCAGAGCCGTGTCATCGACAACAGCTACTGATTCATCTTTCATACCCCAGCATGCTGCAGACCTGTCCCTTGCTTCAAGACCTCCCCGCCCATAACAAGATTAAATGGCCAAGCTTATATGATACATCCTCCACGCACATATACCGTCACCCACCTTTCCTGCTTGTGCACGTGCTTGTTTTCCTGATGGAAACTCCTTACAACACTTGGTAACTTTCCTTTTACCCCATATGTGCTGTATCCTCCACATTGTACCTCTATCAATCCTTCCCTATTCTTTTTCCAGACTCATGAATACCACATACAAGTCGCTCTTTCCCTGGGTGTTCCTCACATCCTGTCTTTAAAGTTAACATCTGGCTCAAACGTTTGTTTCTCCTGATACAACATTATTCATCCATAATCAGCAGCTCTCAACACACCACTTTCCCATGGATCCTGCGTTCTGTACTATCGACAGACTTATGCCTTAATAATCCGAATGAGACCTTTTGGTCTTCCGTGCCTTTATCCAGACACATAGACTCAGATAGTCCTCATGCACCTTACCTTTAGCCATGTGGCTAGCCAGTTGACAGCACCGCCTTCCTTTTTGTTGAGAAACTCAAGTGTCGTTACACCATACGTTTAACCACATTACATTTTCGCACAGAGCTTTCTATAGCTCCTCTCTCCTTACTGTATCCCATTCGCCTTATCGCACACCACATGCCACTTCTCCCCAAACACACGGCATCAACTTTCTAGTCAAACGCATTGAACAGTCCTTCAATATACTCACTCCATCTTTCTTTCTCATCTTTGTCTGAAACCACGTCCCTATCCTCATAGCAAAATGTTCTAAGATGAATATTCCTTTGGAAGTGTTTTCTGTGGTAGGCGTTAGATTATTTTTTTGTTTGTTTTTGTTTCCGTCATGCACTATGAAGACGAAAGTTAAGGCCCGTTATGTTAACAGTACTGGCATTTGAGATCTAGAAAGTCGCATGTGCAAGACAGAAACAGTTCCCTGCACATGGTAACGTACTCACCGTATGGAGACAGTCTGAAATGAGCGCCGGAATACCTCATACTCCTTAGGTCTTCACATTATTGTGAAAGTATCCATCAGATGTGCTGTCTTCAAAGAGATATATATCCAGTAGTGTGATGGGTGTATTTTAAAGAAAAAAGAGCCTACTTTTTACCCATATATATATATATATATATATATATATATATATATATATATATATATATATATATATATATATATATATATATTTTTTTTTTTTTTTTTTTTTTTTTTTTTTTTTCTCATACTATTTGCCATTTCCCACGTTAGTGAGGTAGCCTTAAGAACAGAGGACTGGGCCTTAGAGGGAATATCCTCACCTGGCCCCCTTCTCTGTTCCTTCTTTTGGAAAATTAAAAAAAAAAAACGAGAGGGGAGGATTTCCAGCCACCCGCTCCCTCCCCTTTTAGTCGCCTTCTACGACACGACGACATGCAGGGAATACGTGGGAAGTATTCTTTCTCCCCTATCCCCAGGGATATATATATGTATATATATATATATATATATATATATATATATATATTTTTTTTTTTTTTTTTTTATTATACTTTGTCGCTGTCTCCCGCGTTTGCGAGGTAGCGCAAGGAAACAGACGAAAGAAATGGCCCAACCCACCCCCATACACATGTATATACATACGTCCACACACGCAAATATACATACCTACACAGCTTTCCATGGTTTACCCCAGACGCTTCACATGCCTTGATTCAATCCACTGACAGCACGTCAACCCCGGTATACCACATCGCTCCAATTCACTCTATTCCTTGCCCTCCTTTCACCCCCCTGCATGTTCAGGCCACGATCACACAAAATCTTTTTCACTCCACCTTTCCACCTCCAATTTGGTCTCCCTCTTCTCCTCGTTCCCTCCACCTCCGACACATATATCCTCTTGGTCAATCTTTCCTCGCTCATTCTCTCCATGTGCCCAAACCACTTCAAAACACCCTCTTCTGCTCTCTCAACCACGCTCTTTTTATTTCCACACATCTCTCTTACCCTTACGTTACTCACTCGATCAAACCACCTCACACCACACATTGTCCTCAAACATCTCATTTCCAGCACATCCATCCTCCTGCGCACAACTCTATCCATAGCCCACGCCTCGCAACCATACAACATTGTTGGAACCGCTATTCCTTCAAACATACCCATTTTTGCTTTCCGAGATAATGTTCTCGACTTCCACACATTCTTCAAGGCCCCCAGAATTTTCGCCCCCTCCCCCACCCTATGATCCACTTCCTCTTCCATGGTTCCATCCGCTGCCAGATCCACTCCCAGATATCTAAAACACTTCACTTCCTCCAGTTTTTCTCCATTCAAACTCACCTCCCAATTGACTTGACCCTCAACCCTACTGTACCTAATAACCTTGCTCTTATTCACATTTACTCTTAACTTTCTTCTTCCACACACTTTACCAAACTCAGTCACCAGCTTCTGCAGTTTCTCACATGAATCAGCCACCAGCGCTGTATCATCAGCGAACAACAACTGACTCACTTCCCAAGCTCTCTCATCCCCAACAGACTTCATACTTGCCCCTCTTTCCAAAACTCTTGCATTTACCTCCCTAACAACCCCATCCATAAACAAATTAAACAACCATGGAGACATCACACACCCCTGCCGCAAACCTACATTCACTGAGAACCAATCACTTTCCTCTCTTCCTACACGTACACATGCCTTACATCCTCGATAAAAACTTTTCACTGCTTCTAACAACTTGCCTCCCACACCATATATTCTTAGTACCTTCCACAGAGCATCTCTATCAACTCTATCATATGCCTTCTCCAGATCCATAAATGCTACATACAAATCCATTTGCTTTTCTAAGTATTTCTCACATACATTCTGCAAAGCAAACACCTGATCCACACATCCTCTACCACTTCTGAAACCACACTGCTCTTCCCCAATCTGATGCTCTGTACATGCCTTCACCCTCTCAATCAATACCCTCCCATATAATTTACCAGGAATACTCAACAAACTTATACCTCTGTAATTTGAGCACTCACTCTTATCCCCTTTGCCTTTGTACAATGGCACTATGCACGCATTCCGCCAATCCTCAGGCACCTCACCATGAGTCATACATACATTAAATAACCTTACCAACCAGTCAACAATACAGTCACCCCCTTTTTTAATAAATTCCACTGCAATACCATCCAAACCTACTGCCTTGCCGGCTTTCATCTTCCGCAAAGCTTTCACTACCTCTTCTCTGTTTACCAAATCATTTTCCCTAACCCTCTCACTTTGCACACCACCTCGACCAAAACACCCTATATCTGCCACTCTATCATCAAACACATTCAACAAACCTTCAAAATACTCACTCCATCTCCTTCTCACATCACCACTACTTGTTATCACCTCCCCATTTGCGCCCTTCACTGAAGTTCTCATTTGCTCCCTTGTCTTACGCACTTTATTTACCTCCTTCCAGAACATCTTTTTATTCTCCCTAAAATTTAATGATACTCTCTCACCCCAACTCTCATTTGCCCTTTTTTTTTTTTCACCTCTTGCACCTTTCTCTTGACCTCCTGTCTCTTTTTTTTATACATCTCCCACTCAATTGCATTTTTTCCCTGCAAAAATCGTCCAGATGCCTCTCTCTTCTCTTTCACTAATACTCTTACTTCTTCATCCCACCACTCACTACCCTTTCTAATCAACCCACCATATATATATATATATATATATATATATATATGTTTGAGCACAATATGTGGTGTGAGGTGGTTTGATCGAGCAAGTAATAATTGGGTAAGAGAGATGTGTGGTAATAAAAAGAGTGTGGCTGAGAGAGCAGAAGAGGGCGTTCCGAAATGGTATATATATATATATATATATATATATATATATATATATATATATATATATATATATATATATTCCTATGAGTCCACGGGGAAAATGAAACACGAAAAGTTCCCAAGTGCACTTTCGTGTAATAATCACATCATCAGGGGAGACACAAGAGAGAAATATACCAGCCAGTTGATATACATCGAAGAGACGAGGCTAGGACGCCATTTGGTAAACATGTGATTGTCCAAAACCGTTTTGTCGTTTTGGACAATCACATGTTTACCAAATGGCGTCCTAGCCTCGTCTCTTCGATGTATATCAACTGGCTGGTATATTTCTCTCTTGTGTCTCCCCTGATGATGTGATTATTACACGAAAGTGCACTTGGGAACTTTTCGTGTTTCATTTTCCCCGTGGACTCATAGGAATATCTTGATCACGCGCAAAATTGTGATCCTTTCCAATATATATATATATATATATATATATATATATATATATATATATATATATATATATTTACATATTCGCCATTTCCCGCGTTAGCGAGGTAGCGTTAAGAACAGAGGACTGAGCCTTAGAGAGAATATCCTCACTTTGATCCCTTCTCTGTTCCTTCTTTTGGAAAATTAAAGATGAGAGGGGAAGATTTCCAGCCCCCCGCTCCCTCCCCTTTTAGTCACCTTATACGACACGCAGGGAGTACGTGGGAAGTATTCTTTCTCCCCTATCCCCAGGGATTATACACTGGACTTCGTCAGCCTGTAGTTACATCCCGTCCAAGAAAAGTACTTTGCTTCATTCAGGAGATTTTATCTATGTGCCAAGAGATATATCAGACGGATCTATCCTTAAATGACATTTGTCTAGGACTTTAGTTATTGTGATCATTTTCGTATGTATATGATTATAGGTCGGCCAGACGACTTTCATGGGATGTTCTTTTCTCTAGGCATCATTTTCATGGCTCTGTTAATGTAATTTTTGTTCTGTGGTGGACGTGGGAATATCGGTTCATTTTATATTTCCGTCCTGTACCATGAAGACGAAAGTTAAGGCCCTTTATATTAACTGTAGAGTGATACGTACGTGATGCTTTGTGACCTGCTGAGGCGTATGATAAACGATGTGTGTGTGTGTGGGGTGTGTGTGTGTGCGTCATTGGAAAGTAGTGGGTATGATTTGCCAAGGCGTTTGATAAACAATATTTTTGTTTTGTTTCATAGAAAGTCGGGGGTTGCATTGCAGAGAGTCAGCTTGGAGTATGGATGAATTGACCAACAGAGTATGGAAAGTAGTAGTAGCAAATGGAGGTGTGACTGATGAAGATTTCACATTGATGTTTTGTTTGGTCACCAGTAAAGCAAACTGAAATTGATAAGGTGGAGAGAATTCAGAAATCCTGTATAAGGAAAATTGAAGGAATAGAGAAGAGTAAGATAAATGATATGTGCATGACAACAAGTATAGAGAAATAACGAACACATTTTAGGATTGAAAACTTTACAGTACGAAAGAAAAGGCTTATATTAGCACCACTAACACAGAAATCACCTTAATCTTGTTATTGACGAGGCTACAGTTGGAAATATAAAGTACTCCTTCAGAAAAGTATCATAGAAAACGAAGCCATCCTTCTCTCGCGCGTTTCAATGGGTAACAAAGATATATAGGCATCAGAGGTAAAGATTATTATCTGTAGAGAATTACAATGATTTATTTGCCATCTCTTAGCTCCTTTCTTCATTGATGTATTTTTGATATACCATATTTTCCCGATGATATGGTTACTTAGGCTTTGGTTGTATATACCCTTGATAATGTGTGAAGCATGACTGCCTTGAAAGCAGGAAAACTTGTCCAAGTTGTGATTTAGTGCTGCATGCTCTAGTTGTACTTGTCTTGCCTACAATAAAAGAAATTTTGAGAAAAGTAAAGGAAAATAAATGTAAATTAACGAGATATGAGGAAGAGTGGGGCACCTTTCTCCATATGTGACTTGGGGAGTATTTGAGAAATATGAGAAACTAAACTATTTGTAAAATGGGATTAGAAACTGTGCTTCATTTATTCATAGCTGAGTATATTGTAGGGAAGGTCGTGCATGCGTCCAGTGATGCCAGTCTTCTCTCTCATGACTGCCATACCCCATGTATCCTTGCGGGTCAGGTCAACTTGCCTAGCTAATGACATTAAGCACCATCATTTGGATTCATTCAGATTTTGATGGCCGGTGATCTGCAATGTTATCAAGGTAAATGCTTACTGCTGTGCAGGATATGCTGGCGTAGGGGGGGGGGGGAAACTGGGTGTGGATGTTGAGTGTAGGCTGGGTGTAGGTGTAGAGTGTAGGCTTGGGACCATGGCATTGAAGTGAGTCATAGGGTGGGGGAGGGAGCAAAGGTTCTGGGAGCGTTGAAGAATGTGTGGAAGGCAAGAACTTTATCTCAGAGATCAAAAATGGGTATGTTTGAAGGCATAGTGGTTCCAACAATGTTAGGATGATGATGTTACCTGCTGGAGAACTGTAATAGTAGCTGGATTGGGAACCTTCACATGACAAATATGAGGGTCCATACTTATCCTTGATGAGATATGCCATTAGCCCATCGTGAGTGAGGTTCCACAGGAGCCAGGGACGGGAGGTTCCTCATATACCAGGTAAGGGAAGTTCCTCACTAGTGGAGGTCCCACATACCACATGAGGTCCCACGTACTAGAAGTGGAGAGGTCCCATATATCACACGTGAAGCATGCTCCGTTATTGACACCTCCCTAACCTTGGGATATGGTAAACCCAGGGTGATGAACGTCCTACATAGATATCCTGCATACCGTAGGCAAGGAAGAGGCCACATATCCAAAGAGAGGAAGGTCCCTCATACCTCAGGCAAATGTAGGGTCATCTATGTGGTAAGGATCACATTTCCCGGGAGGGATGACCTGTATACTCCAGGTCATGGGGACTCCACATGTCCCACGCTAAGGAACCCCAGACATAATCCAGGTTGGTGAGGGTTCTGATATCAGTAGGTGGTGCATACATACCCAGGGGGGTCACATGTGTCCCATATGAGGGAAGACCTACTCCCAGCTGGTGGAGATCACGCATATCCCAGGTGAGAGAGATCGGGTGCCCCTCCCAGCTAGCTGGTGGAGATCGCGCGCA
The DNA here is from genome assembly GCF_036320965.1 of Panulirus ornatus. Lineage (NCBI taxonomy): Eukaryota > Metazoa > Arthropoda > Malacostraca > Decapoda > Palinuridae > Panulirus > Panulirus ornatus. The sequence goes on along the minus strand of NC_092229.1, from coordinate 22,109,640 downwards.
CACATCCCGGGTGATGGAGACCTGGTGTCACGGTGACCAGGTAATACGGAACATCACAAAATGTTCAGATTTGTTCCTTAGGTTGGACGTCCGTGACCCCTGTATTGATGAGTTAGATGTCCTCGTGCGGCGTCCGAGGTAGGATGTGCCAGATCGTCCCCGTTGAAGTGTTAGTGTTGTGTCGCCATGGATGTGTTCCTTCGCGTACGTCATGGCCTTCATCGTGGTATTGTAGATGACTCTTCGCCGGGATCCCGTCGCTGCGGGTGGCGTGAGACACATTTGAAGAGTAATATTATTTGATCCAGGAAGGGAATTTATATTTTTCACTTACCAGCCGCCACCAAAAACCATATCTCCTCCACACATTAATGTCTCATGTATCAGGTTCTCCTCACACCAGTCCTGCTGAATATAACAATGTTCCATCTGCTGAGGACCTTTGACACTGTTACCCAGTGACCTATGAAAATATCTTCCATTTATCTTATTTTTCACACACAGAAGACAGCTTTCATTCTGCACATTATGCTTCCTTCTGAACAAAAGCACCTTTCAGGCACTGAGATGAATCTCCTCAAACCATGTCCCCCTTCTTTCACCATGACGTGTTCTGTACACAGTAAGCTCAGTCCACACACAAGGTTCACCTTCAGATGCCAGAGTCTCCTCACCCACTATGTCCTGGCTACGAACTAGGCTTCTCCCACATCACTTTCCTCCGTAGACCAGCAGGTCTTCATATGACGCGCTCCTTCATTGGTCACTTCCCGTCCTTCCTCGACATAACAGATACCTTTCCACTCAAGGTCAGTCCCACGTGACGAGTTGTTTTTGACGTCATGATCCTTCACATTTCATGCCAGTCCCTCCTCATACACCTAGTCCTTTCATGTTTTAGGTTCCCTACGTAAAGAAAAGATGTCAGTATGACTGACCCTCTCTGCACCCCAGATAACATGTCCTCTGTACAGAGGTTCTCTCAGGTATACGTACTCATTCACTCATCACAACTCCAGATGACAAATACACTCTCAAGCGCAGCCAACCACCTTTCACTGACGTGTCTTTGCTGTGCCACAGTATGATGGCTTCAGTCACACATCACTTCAAAAATTTTCTTGTGATGTTCAGGCCTGATTACCTCTATCAGTATTCCATTGCTTGATCCCTGGATGTTATCTGTCATTATGGTGCTTGGATTTAGCTATTTTTGAATTGCTTCAAATGTTTTTCATCTGGAGTTGTCCATTCATTTACGAGTCATAAGGAACTTTCCAAGTATCATTTTTTTGATCATTTGTTATTCTGACTGGATTACAGTGCACCGTCTAGTGCCTTTGATAAACTCATTTCTTAAGAACAATATGATTGTATTCATATTTACATCCACACGTAATTTCCAAGGGAAGAATACCCGATGGAAATGTATCATGAAATGTACAGATATGTCGCTGACTTTATTAACGCTTCATTTTAGGAAAGTCTCGGCGAAAGATTTTTGTGAATATATATTGGCACAAACAAGATGTGTTAATTGCAGACCGGCAGGCAGCGGTTGAGGTGGGACTTCGAATATTGCATGTGTTGCAGTAGGTGGTTGGTGTGTGGTTGGATTCCATTAATGGATGAACGAAATTTGTAGACTGAATGTTTAATTCGTGGATAAATTGTCATAATAACAGCTGATTAAGTGCATGTGTCCCGAGTAGACGTGGGTGTAAGTGTAGCCATATTTAGTGTTGAGTGCTAAAGTTAGTTTGGACACAGTGCGTGTAGAGTAGGCGTGAGGGACTTCAGCGACGGCATATTAATTTAAGGTGGAGTAGGTGTGTTTGGTAGTTTAAGTATGGCAACAGTAGATACAGGCTGAGCAGGTGTTGAGAGGTACATTACACGTACATATATTATCGTCGAGTTGGTGTAAGGAAAGTATCATATGACTGGGGTATGTATGAGTGGAATAAGTGTTAAAACATTAGTTATAAACTAAGTTTGTGTGGAGTGAGTGTATGCAGCAGACTTGTAGAAGAATGGGAAGAAAAAATTGAGAACAAAGTACGGTATTGTCAGCAGTATGGCGTGAGTGGATTACAGACAGAGAACTTGAGAATGGAATGTAGTTGAATACAGCAAGTGTGAACAGAAGTACAGACAGAGTAGTGGGCTGAGCAGGTGTGGCCGGAGCATATCTTGAGAGTACAGAGCATTTAGATAAGTGTAGGCAGAACGCATGTAGTTATCATCAGAACAGTTATTTGTGGAGTAGGTACGGATGTAGTTTATAAACTGATGCATTGTTTGTCATTCAGATTATGATCACTATTTGTGAGTATGGTACTGTACAGGTGATTGGGTTGTGGACTAAGTAGCGTTAATGCTATTGCATTAGTTGTACGTAAGCAAAGCAGGTGCGAGTGTAGGAGCGGAATAAGTGGATTGGTGAAGACAGAGAGTCCAGTGGGTGGAGTAGGTGTGGTCGAGAGTTTATGATGAGTGGAGAGAGTGTGATTGTGGTAGCTATTGTGGATGGTGGGAATATGAGCAGGGGAATGACAGTGTTGTGTGACGTATGTCTGGCCGCAGTAGATGTGAGTGGATTAAGTATGTATGCACAGTAACTGTAGGTGGAGTGGGTGTGAGCACTGTACTGTGGTTGGGAGAGGAGGTCGTGTTTTCAAGGAGAACGGTCGTGATGTACACACGGTATGATTTGGTGGGGCTGGAAGGAGAGCCTAAAGTGAGTTGACCATTAGTTACCCCAAGTTAGGTTTAGCGGGCTTACGACCGGTTGGCCACTAGGATGACGGGCGTCTGGAAGGACTTCGAGGTGAAGGTTCCGTGGTAGTTTTCGAACAGGTTCTTGTAGTATGATCCCAGGCACTGTCAGGTAAAGAGGGAGAAAGAACACAGTGTCTGTCAAGGCCAGCTTCAGTGGAAAAACTTGGGAATACAATTAGCATAATGAAGTTAAAGTTGGGGTCAGGTTATTTAAGTGAAAAGTAGTTTTTCCCCATCTGTAAGTAATTAACAGAGATGAAAACCATAAAAATATCAGTTCATTGAGGAATTGAATATCTAATTAGAAAAAAATTTAAGCAAAAGTGTTGAATAATGGAAACAAAAAATGCGATTAAAAGTTTGTTTAATTTGAAAGATTAAAGATGAGGGTACGTCCCAGTAATGGTTGAGCCAGTAGGGACTAGTGTGATGTTAGTGAGAGCTAACACGTAGGCTGCTTAGGTAGGGCTCGAGGTGGAGATAGTGAAGGTAGCCTCCGTCAGCAAGAGTCAAGTGGGTATACGAAAGGTAAGGTTTGTGGGTGTTGAAGTGACGTCACTGAGGGTGTTCAGGTAATCGTGGTCCAGATGAGGTCATATACTCCAGGTGTGATGACGTATGGTCCAGATGAGGTCATATACTCCAGATGTGGTGACTTATGGTCCAGAATAGGTCGCGTACTCTAGATGTGGTGACCTCTGGTTCAGATGAGGTCACATACTTCAGATGTGCTGATGAAGGAGCAGAGAAGGAGTTCCTGTTGTCACAGAGGGTCAGCTGGGGGGGGGGGGGGTGATGGGAGCCGGGATTATAATGTGGATCATGGTAAAAGGTCACCACAGGGGCTTATTACTGGTCCTTGAGAGAGAGAGAGAGAGAGAGAGAGAGAGAGAGAGAGAGAGAGAGAGAGAGAGAGAGAGAGAGAGAGAGAGAGAGAGGTTTGTGTTGCAAGTGAAGCAGGTGCCAGGGTAGGATGTGTTAGGGTTAGGGTCGAGTTAAATGGATCAGAGCAGAAGTTAGAAGGTTAGTTAAGTTAGTATCGCTAAGACCTCTTGGGAGGTTGTCAGGAGCAGCTGTAGTTGCTCTGTATAGGGATGATGGAGTCGGCCAAATTTGGTTCTGGAGGTGTAAAAAAGAAATATACAATAGTATGCCGAAAATATGTTACAATGGAACAAATATAGATTTTGTTAAAGGTTGAAAAACTCCCGAGATTTAGGTTACATTGAAATTGATATGAAACATTAGAAAAAAATCCTGACTAGAATACAAAGACTAGATCTGCACCTTTGGAACTATATAAATTTATTTCTGCGGTTTATTGGTGTTTTCGAAATGGAATTTTTAGGTATCGGGATTTGAGAAATTATAGTGATTTATCTGATTGAATCATCCTTTGTATGGTACATGGAAGTGTGCTGTATGAGTCATTATGAAGATACAAACAGAACGCAGCAAGACATGAACAGAATTGATGTGGGTCGTGTTTTGCAGTAGCCAGGTTCATGTGATTGTTCAGCCTTACCCGTACTGCAGAGCGTGTTCAAGGTAACATTAGAATTATGAACTATGATGACGGATAGATGCTGAAGGAGAGCGCGCTTACCTTGCCTAAAACTGTGTAAGAATTTTCCGGGTCGTCTTCTCCTGTAAGACTCATTATATATATATATATATATATATATATATATATATATATATATATATATATATATATATATATATATATATATATATATATGTTATACTTTGTTGCTGTCTTCCGCGTTAGCGACGTAGCGCAAAGAAACAGACGAAGGAATGGCCCAACCCACCCACATACACATGTATATACACATACACGTCGACACACGCACATATACATACCTGTACATCTCAACGTGTACATATATATACACAAACAGACATATACATATATACACATGTACATATTTCATACTGTCTGCCCTTATTCATTGCTGTCGCCACCCCGCCACACATGAAATGACAACCCCCTCCCCCGCATGTGCGCGAGGTAGCACTAGGAAAAGAAAACAAAGGCCACATTCGTTCACACTCAGTCTCTAGCTGTCATGTATAATGCACCGAAACCACAGCTTCCTTTCCACATCCACGCCCCACAAAACTCCATGGTTTACCCCAGACGTTTCACATGCCCTGGTTCAATCCCTTGACAGCACGTCGACCCCGGTACACCCCATCGTTCCAGTTCACTCTATTCCTTGCACACCTTTCACCGTCCTGCATGTTCAGGCCACGATCACTCATAATCTTTTTCACTCCATCTTTCCACCTCCAATTTTGTCTCCCACTTCTCCTCGTTCCCTCCACCTCTGACATATATATCCTCTTTGTCAATCTTTCCTCACTCATTCTCTCCATGTGACCAAACCATTTCAGAACACCCTCTTCTGCTCTCTCAACCACACTCTTTTTATTACAACACATCTCTCCTATCCTTTCATCACTTACTCGATCAAACCACCTTACACCACGTATTGTCCTCAAACATCTCATTTCCAGCACATCCACCCTCCTGCGCACAACTCTATATATAGCCTACGCCTCGCAACCCTATAATATTGTCGGAAAAACTATTCCTTCAAACATAACCATTTTTGCTTTCCGAGATAACGTTCTCGCCTTCCACACATTTTTCAACGCTCCCAGAACTTTCGCCCCCTCCCCCACCCTATGACTCACTTCCGCTTCCATGGTTCCATCCGCTGCCAAATCCACTCCCAGATATCTAAAACACTTCCTCCAGTTTTTCTCCGTTCAAACTTACCTCCCAGTTGACTTGTCCCTAAACCCTACTGTACCTAATAACCTTGCTTTTATTCACATTGACTCTCAGCTTTCTTCTTTCACACACTTTACCAAACTCAATCACCAGCTTCTGCAGTTTCTCCCCCGAATGAGCCACCAGCGCTGTATCATCAGCGAACAACTGACTCACTTCCCAAGCTCTCTCATTCCAAAACTCTTGCATTCACACGTAGGTAGTGTGTAGCTGAAGCGAAAGGTGTTTGATGTATCATCGTGTGAGCTATACTGGACTTTGTTAAGAACAAGAAAATGACTCCCTCATTTTCGTCTGTTTATTTGATATTTTCTTTGATGGATTTATACCATAATTATCAGTTTTATTCAAGGTCATGTTCTTTGGTTGTGAAAGGTATATATTGAGAGTTATTTAAGGATATGTTAACTTTCTAGACCCTAAAGTCAGCTGACATATAATAGGTCTTGTAAGACAAAGCATAATCTGTTGATGGTTTTCCTGAACTTTACCATATTTTTCGTCATTATTGACGAACAGAAAGACGAATGAAGCAAATCATAACTACCATACCGAACCACAGTACTGCCATATGGTGACAGGGACCTGTGATACTGCCTCTCTCCTGCTGGACAAAGTCTCTGCCGTTAACAACAGCTGTGTTTGTGGAACACAGGTAAGGTCTCCACCTGGCATGTAGGAACGGGAACCTCACCTTATGGCTAAGAATGAGAGCTTTACCAGTTCGTAATGCCTCTGTGGTGCCAGGAAGGGGGAGCCTTACCGAATATCCTAGGACGGGTGTTAAACTAGTACTTGAGGGCTTTTTTAATTCACCCAATATTTATAGATATGAATCTTATTTGGTACCAAGAAACGGTAGTCCTGACATGGTATCTAAAGGTTCGAGAACCCCAGCCGCGTCCTGGAGCCTCAGATTGCACTGAGCTCGAGGGGCAAGGAACACAATGTTAGAATATCTGAATGTTACTGAGGGAGTCTTGAGTGTGGTTCTTGTAAGCGGGAACTTCACCAGGTACTTCGGAGTGAGCGCCTGGCCTTGTGTCTGTGAAGCGGAAAGCTCATCATCTCTTAAGTGGGGACGGAAGCTCACCAGGTGTTTCAGAACAAGTGTAATCCAGTGCTTGTAAGAGCAGTTTTCAGCATGGACTTGATAATATCTGTCGTCACCTTGTACCTTGGGAGGGGACGCCTCGCCTTATCAGATATCAAAAGGGGGATCTCCATCATTTACCAGGGGCTGGGTGCCTTATTTTCTACTTGGGATTCAAATGTTATGCGGGGATAGGGCCTTACCTACAAACACGAGCATCAACTGTTTCCCAGATTAGAAGCCACGCGTCAAGTACCTGGAAAGTGGGACCTGTACTGGTACATGAGGACGGGATCTCAGGAAAAGGGTTCTTCACCTTTTTCATGAAGTAGAGAGCCACACCTGCCCCCTGCGTCGGAACCCTCGCCCAGTATTTAGTAACGGGATCTCTGCCTGGTACATGAAGGACGGGAGTCTTACTACTGTATATATGATGCTGGCTTCGTCAGACGCCGGGTAGCTATAGCTTCGGCGGGAGGTGCTTGGTACCCAGGAGGTCGCGATAGCTAGTGTATGCGAATGGGGGCTTCACTTCATCACCCTGGAGCGGATGCCTGACTCGATGCCTGGAGCTAGGAACCTCGCCTGACGTTCCCTGTGGTGAGGACTTTTACTCAGTGCCGCGGTACAGGTGCCATATTTTGGGACGGAACTTCACCTGACGTCTAAGGCTAAGAATCTTGATTAGTACCGAAAGATAAGGGCGTGATCTGATATTTAAAGACGGAAGCCTCTCCCAATACCTGGGAATAGAAATACCACAGGACGTTGACGGGGGCATTTCACCTGGTGCTTGAGGATAAAGTACCGCGTGGTTCCTGGAGGGAAGTGTCTTGTTACGGAGGTAGACTCGCCATTTACCATAGGGAAGCGGGAGTCTGCTGTGGTGTGTGGAAGAGATGGAAGCATTTGCCTGATAACTGTACCGAGAATCCTAAGAAATATTGGGTAACGAAGACTCGCCCAACACCTATGAAAAGGCGCCTCACGTGGTGCTTTATTTTACACTTGGGAATTCAAGTTTCATGTTGTATCTTGGCACGTTACACTCACTTGGTACTTAGGAACTGCAGGCTCTCTACACGGGTCCTTGGCGATGTTGACGACGGTGGCTTGCTTTATGATGACCATCCTGTCGAGGGCGAAGGCGAGGTGCCAGTGGCGGCGTATATTAAGCCTGACGTTACGGAGCGTGTTAAGGGTCGTAAGTCGTCCCCTGATCCAAGCCCGTCACGTGCATACCTCCTCCACCCTCATGCCTCCTGGTCCTCGGGGATGATGGCCTCGTGCATCATGTGCGCATGGTACTGGCGGTGAGCACCTGCTGAAGCAGGCAGTATGTGAGGGAAGACCAGAAGTGAAGAAAACGGTGTGAAAAGAGTTTGAAAACTAGGTAGAAGATTAAGCCAGTTTGACGATGGAAACTAGAGGTAAAGCAGTAACTGCTAATAAATAGTTTAGCACAACGGTGGAGCAAGTGGTATATTAAACAAAGTATCGAACTTACCATTTTCATTTGTAAGGAAGTAAGTTAGTAATATTTTACCATTATGTGAAACGGTAACTTTTTACTTCCGCGATTATTTCCTTTTTCCTCTACAATAATCCTTGTGTTAGTCCTTCATATCATTTTTAGTTTTTTACAATTTAGTCATATATTCTTATGGTTTTGGCACTTTTCTTTCCTCTTTCGAAACTTTTCCCCATCCATTTTTGTCTACATTTTCTTCCTTTGCTGTGACCTGTACTATAACGCCTACCTATATATATATATATAGGTAGTGAATGGAACGATGTGGTATACTGGGGTCGACGTGCTGTCAGTGGACTGATCTAGGGCATGTGAAGCGTCTTGGGTAAACTATAGAAAGGTCTGTAGGGCCTGGATGTGGATAGGGAGCTGTGATTTCGGTGCATTACACACGACAGCTAGAGACTGAATGTGAACGAATGTGGCCTTTCTTCATCATTTTCCTGGTGCTACCTCGCTGACGCAGGGGATGGCGATGCTGTTTCCTGTGGGGTGGAGTAGCACTGGGAGTGAGTGAAGGCGAGCAAGTGAATATGTAAATGTGTGTATGTGTATGTGTATGTGTGCGTATATGTATGTATATGTACATGTATCTATATATTTGTGTGTATGAATTGATAGGTCTTCTTTTTTCCTGGCGCTACCTCGCTAATTCGGGAAACGGCAATCAAGTATAATAGAATATATATATATATATATATATATATATATATATATATATATATATATATATATATATATATATTTTTTTTTTTTTTTTTTTTTAATTTTCCAAAAGAAGGAACAGAGAATTGGGCCAGGTGAGGGTATTCCCTCAAAGGCCCAGTCCTCTGTTCTTAACGCTACCTCGCTAATGCGGGAAATGGCGAACAGTTTGAAAGAAGAAAAGAATATATATATATATATATATATATATATATATGTGTGTGTGTGTGGAAGGTATTAAGAATATATGGTGTGGGAGGCAAGTTGTTAGAAGCAGTGAAAAGTTTTTATTGAGGATGTAAGGCATGTGTACGTGTAGGAAGAGAGAAAAGTGATTGGTTCTCAGTGAATGTAGGTTTGCGGCAGGGGTGTTTGATGTCTCCATGGTTGTTTAATTTGTTTATGGATGGGGTTGTTAGGGAGGTGAATGCAAGAGTTTTGGAAAGAGGGGCAAGTATGAAGTCTGTTGTGGATGAGAGAGCTTGGGAAGTGAGTCAGTTGTTGTTCGCTGATGATACAGCGCTGGTGGCTGATTCATGTGAGAAACTGCAGAAGCTGGTGACTTAGTTTGGTAAGGTGTGTGAAAGAAGAAAGTTAAGAGTAAATGTGAATAAGAGCAAGGTTATTAGGTACAGTAGGGTTGAGGGTCAAGTCAATTGGGAGGTAAGTTTGAATGGAGAAAAACTGGAGTAAGTAAAGTGTTTTAGATATCTGGGAGTGGATCTGGCAGCGGATGGAACCATGGAAGCGGAAGTGAATCATAGGGTGGGGGAGGGGGCGAAAATCCTGGGAGCCTTGAAGAATGTGTGGAAGTCGAGAACATTATCTCGGAAAGCAAAAATGGGTATGTTTGAAGGAATAGTGGTTCCAACAATGTTGTATGGTTGCGAGGCGTGGGCTATGAATAGAGTTGTGCGCAGGAGGGTGGATGTGCTGGAAATGAGATGTTTGAGGACAATGTGTGGTGTGAGGTGGTTTGATCGAGTAAGTAATGTAAGGGTAAGAGAGATGTGTGGAAATAAAAAGAGCGTGGTTGAGAGAGCAGAAGAGGGTGTTTTGAAATGGTTTGGGCACATGGAGAGAATGAGTGAGGAAAGATTGACCAAGAGGATATATGTGTCGGAGGTGGAGGGAACGAGGAGAAGTGGGAGACCAAATTGGAGGTGGATAGATGGAGTGAAAAAGATTTTGAGTGATCTGGGCCTGAACATGCAGGAGGGTGAAAGGCGGGCAAGGAATACAGTGAATTGGATCGATGTGGTATACCGGGGTTGAAGTGCTGTCAGTGGATTGAATCAGGGCATGTGGAGCGTCTGGGGTAAACCATGGAAAGTTGTGTGGGGCCTGGATGTGGAAAGGGAGCTGGTTTCGGGCATTATTGCATGACAGCTAGAGACTGAGTGTGAACGAATGTGGCCTTTGTTGTCTTTTCCTAGCGCTACCTCGCACACGTGAGGGGGGAGGGGGATGGTATTCCATGTGTGGCGAGGTGGCGATGGGAATGAATAAAGGCAGACAGTGTGAATTGTGTGAATGGGTATATATGTATGTGTCTGTGTGTGTATATATATGTGTACATTGAGATGTATAGGTATGTATATTTGCGTGTGTGGACGTGTATGTATATACATGTGTATGTGGGTGGGTTGGGCCATTTCTTTCGTCTGTTTCCTTGCGCTACCTCGCAAACGCGGGAGACAGCGACAAAGCAAAATAAATAAATAAATATATATATATATATATATATATATATATATATATATATATATATATATATATATATATATGTATATATATATGTATGTATATATATATATATATATATATATGGTTCCACTAGTGTATGAGTAACAGGAACTGGACTATCGAATTGTATATTTGGGCTCAACAAATAAGGCATAATAATAGACGGGTTTTCATCAGAACACTGACTGAAATTAATGACGACACGATCCAGAACAAAGAAGAGGAAGGGGAGGCTCTTGGTGCTATTTTTAACGTTCTACAATAATTTATTTTTTGTTGATGTTTGTTGCTAACATTAATTGGTTGATATATATATATATATATATATATATATATATATATATATATATATATATATATATATATATATATATATAATCTTCGTTCTACCCTGCTTACCTTATAAGTCTGGATGCAAGAGATTAGGTCGTCCTCCAATATTATAGCCTTGTCGTCCTCGGGGTATATCTGGAGGATGGTCTCGAGGGAGAACCTGACATGTTCGTTGCCTGTGTTTGGTACCTTGGGAAGGGGTCATGACTTACTCCGTTGTGTGCCTGACCTCAGAAATAATTATTCATCTTATGACGCTGGTTTACCTTAAGGTATGTAATATTCCTACTCTTACACACGGTAAAAGATGAAAAAAAAATGTATCTTCCCACCTATCGTGTGAAACATTATGACACCACGGACGAAGGGTTTTGAGAATTTACCATCAGTCTGGCTTCTTATTGGTAGCCCAGCTTTGATAATAAGTTATATATTAATTGCTAGCGATAATTCCTGTCATTTGCCCTAATTAATGTTGTATTGATTTCATATTCCGATGTAATAACTTTAAAGTGGGGCTACCATAATTAATAGGAAGTGTCTCAATTCATGCTTACCAACCCTTCCGAGACAGCACGAACGTATTTTATCATTTCGAAATTCATTGGACCCATCCAGGAGGATACTTTTTTTTTTCTACCGTGTGTGAGTATATACTTTGTAGTTGTAACCACGGCATGACCATATAGGCCTCTGCTGTTAACTCGTCAGAAGACTATGCCGGAATGTGTTTTGTGTATGCGAGAACTCGAGAAAGAGAATTGTACATATTTACTTGCGAGTACATACGACAGGATTTTACCAAAGGGCTGAACCCAATATCTAGACGGGTAATACCTCTAATATACATCAGTGGTTGGTGGCGGCCTACCACCTACAACCAGAGAGAGAGAGAGATTGTTTTTGTATGTGCTTGTACATCCCAGTGCTCACCTCTTGGGACGGGGTTGTCATGGAAGGTAACGGTGAGGTTGAGGAGCCGGGCTAGTGCTTGAGCACTACTATCGGGAACCGCTTGGCCGTCACTAGCGCTATGGGGATCACCTCCTCCATCTTCATGAGTGGCTGGTGAGGATGGCATCACAGGAAGGGAAGACACACATGGTGATAGTGGACTGTGCTTCTTGCGTCATCTTTCAAGAATATAATGCTTCAACGGAAGTATGTCAAGGTTGATATTCATCTTAACGGATAAGTATGAAGGGAAGTCATTTTCGATGGGAATCATCCTGTAAATAGAGTAACAAGTTTTTACTCTTACTGGAAAAATATGAGATGATTTTGGAAGGATCCGCAATAATGTTACAACATAACTGTAAAAAGGTATATTGCAGTCTTTTCACATGGTAATATTCCATTATGAACAGCTATAGAACAATTAGTGCCATCTTGAAGCAACTTTCATAAAAAGATTTCAGTGTAACAGTAAGACTACCGGAGGAAACAAAATAGGAAAGGTTCAGAAGAAATACACAACTTCGAAAGTATCAGTAGCGCAAGGATGGGTAGGACTCACAGCGGTGTGAGGGTGGAGATTTAGTGGGTGATGACAGTGGCAGAAGTGGTTGTATCCCTCGTAGGTCTCACAGAACGTCGCCTTGGTGGCCAGTGGTGGCTCCTGGTACCACGTACACCGCTTCTCTGTCACGGTGACACAGGGACTGACCTTGTAGTGAGATGACTCACGCCACCTGAAGGACCAGGGAAAGGAAGGGGGAGATTTATATCAGTTTCTGGGCTCGGAAATACCACTTGATGAAACCAACGCGTCATCATTGATAATTCCATACGATATGTAGTTTTTTCGACTCGATCACGTTAGTTCTTGTAATCTGAAGGTTATTAATGAAAGATGCTTCGTGTATGCCTGCTGTCTTGGTAAAGAAGTCTTCTCTTACGGGTTTTGAGGTTACTAAGAATTTTTTTTTGTTTTTAACCTTGAGGTAGATGAGGCATGTAGTAAAACTTTACATTTTATTATAACTCGTACTAAAAATATGTCATTGTTTGAAAATACTCTACAGTATCTTAGAATATCTATGAAGACATGAAAGTGTGAAGGACATGAAACCTTTTAAACAATGACTATAATGATATGTGGGATGTTCTGTGAGGTCAGTGGTGGTGAAGTGGTTAGGTCTGATGCCATGTTGTGTAGAGGAGAGTGGAATGGTTTGCTTCATTCTGCTGAGGATCAGTTTTTCACAGAGTTTAGGTACGTAAGTGATGTAGGGCCGGTAGATGGCAGGGGAGTTAGGGTGGTTTTGTAGGGCTATTATGTTCACAAGTTTCCAGACGTTTGGGATGTGTGTGTGTGTGTGTGTGTGTGTGTGTGTGTGTGTGTGTGTGTGTGTGTGTGCAGCTGGGTGACAGGATGTTATGGGATGTTCAGTGTGTTGTCAGGGCTTTGTTGCAAGAGAACTCGTATTTAACGTTATAGTATCATTGCTTGAATATCAGAGGGAGTGAAGGGTGGGTGGCCAGTTGTATCTGGACGAATTTTGTGTCAGGTTTTCATGACTTTCCTGCTTTGGGATGTGTCTGGTTTGTGGCTAGTTTTCGAGCAGTGTCTCAAGAATTTAGTGTAGAGTTTGGTGATTTTTTTTTTTGGTAGAATGGGTGTCATTGTGTCAGAGGTTCTTTATGGTCGGGGTTAGGTTAATGCGCACCAGCTGGTTGCTGTGTGTGTGTATTGCTTCACTGTGTTAAGGAAGGCGTGCCAATCTGGAGTTGGCCTTTCACTGATTAAATTTGTGATGTTTTTTTTAGTTTGGTTTTGTTGTCTGATTTCTATTGATGGTAAGTGCTTTTGAGTTGGTCTCTTTATTTTATGGTGAGTGCAAGTTGTTTTACGAGAAATTTGGGTTGTATTTATTATTGTTTCCATGTGGGATGTGCTTTAATCTGTGTTTGGTGATACATGTGTGAGTATCTCGAATCATCCACAGAACCTAATGCTGGTCATGTGCTTACATACAAGTTATGGCAGTAAAGTTGATAATGGCTTACGAAACTGTCCAGAATTGTTATCTCAAGTATGATAAATCATGCAAACATTTTCACTCTCCTGCATCCCAGTATTGCGAAATAACACGGAAATCAATATTCAGATTGCATGTGTGTGTGTGTGGAAAATTACGCAGGCCTCCGCTGGGCATTCTTGCTAGGGACGAGAAGGTGTCTGTGGTGTTAGTTTGATTATAAGAAAGAAAAGGAAAAAGGTATGTGTGTTGGGTGACTTTTCATACAGGGATGTTCCTCTCTCTTCAGCTACTTTATTTCCTAGTCTGTGCTGGTAGGATATAACAAGAAATTGCACTTCGTGAAATCTGAGAGTTCGGACGGAATCCACTGGCATAGCGAGATGAATTAATAAACAGACGAAGTAGAAGAATTCAACACAGGAGAGAAGAAAAGTAGCTTTAGAAGTAATGTGGACGGAATATTTTGGAGTTTTTCTTCCCACTAGATAGCATTGTGAATACTGGATAGCATTGTGAATACTGAAATTTGTTGGAGAATATCGGAAAAAAGAGCAGGTTAGAACTGTGCTACTGTTGCTTTAAGAAGTCAAATGATGTTTTCATTTAATTCAGAAGCTCCCTGACCTGCCAGTGTGTGAGTGAGTTCCAGAGCAGCAGGAATAAGAGTGAGACCACAGAGTAACATAGATATCTGACCATGAGAATAGATGCTTGACCATGAAAAAGAGACACCGCCACGGAGAACGTGATAGGAGAAACTTCTTAGGCTTTTGAGTTCCTGGAGATGATGATCGGCTGGGCCGACTTGGGCGTGTCCTTTGTGCACCGCGAAGACCCACGCCTCCCCGAGAGTGGTGAAGAGCCCCAGCTGTGACCCGAGCGAGGTTCTTCCGAGCCAGGGTGCCCTTACCCTGCAGCCAGCTGGTAAACTCAGGCTGGGGAAAGAACGATGCAAAGAACAGTAACGTCTTGTTAGTCATATCTTCAACTATTCAGATAATGTAGACATTACTCACACACACACACACACACACACACACACACACACGCGCGCGCGCGCGCGCGTCGTGAACTGCATACGTGAAGCTGGATTTGGTAAAGCCCTGTTGTTCCCGATGGACACAAAGTAAACACATCTCACATTGCCCGAATGCATGCATACTTCGCCTCATAAAACGAGCCACATCAACACGAGAACACAGTGCGATATTATTGTGGGGTTTTATAGTGGGTATCTTGTATGTTAAGTATCGTGTGGTGAGCGTCCACTGGCGCGCCTTGTTTACTGCAGGCCCTGGCCATCGTTAACACACACACGCCCACACCTGCTGGTTGGGTGTGAAAACACGACACACTTGCACAAACACACGTTTTTAACACTCACTTGTCCTGCCTGCGAACTCGTACTCACACACACACACACACACACACACACACACACACACACGGACCTCTATGATGTAGTGATTAGTGTTGTTGACCATGAGTCACCACAGGCCACAGCGAGGTTGTTCCCGTGTGGGTTCGAATTTTGGGCATGGCAGTCGGCTTGCACTCAACCCAGTGTTCATCTTCACCTCGGGATACCTGGTCGATAAAAGGGTACCTGGCGTAAACTGGGATGTGCATACGCGCTTAGGATATGTTACAAACGGTTATCATTAACAATAGTTACATAGGAGGGCAATAAAGTTGGTAACAAAATTAAGAGAGCTTAGTAATAGGAAAAGGGTAAAGGCTTTCAATTGCTTAGAAGAGAGAAGAGTGAGGTGTGATCTGATTGCAATGTTTAAGATTTTAAGACATTGATGACGTAGATAGTGAACAGTTCGATGGGAGATGTAGTGATAAGGCAACCAGAGGACATAACATGAAGGAAGACGCTTGTTAAAAAAATATGTGAAGAATTACTTACATGGTATAATGGTGGACGAGTAGAATAGTGACTAAGGATATGGTTAATACAGACGTTATACATAAATCAAGGTTGTATGACAGCAGAGATTGCTCAAGAAAATGGGGCCCTACGAGTGTAAAACTTCTTCCCCGTTCATTACCATACGAATGATCACACCTCCTCACAGCTCCGAGGCAACGGATGATCCTGCCGTTCTGTGAGCGGCGGGTTGCCAGGTGAGGAAGTGATGGTGCAACATGACTGTAGAGCGCCGCTCGTACAGCACCACCACGTGCACCCCAGCGTGGAACCTTCGTTCCTCACCCGCCCACTTCCGTGTGTGGTTGTGTGCTGAGTAGATCTGCCAGCCATATGGGAGTTAGTGCCAACAACACGATGACTGAAGGAGAGAGAATTGCTCTCGGGTTATCTTTGGTCTTTGATTTAATGGCCATCAATATTTGGTATGTCTTTAAGCCAACTTCCATATCATGTGATTCAAATATGATCGTATGAATATTTACGGAGAAATTGGGGGATGAAGTGTTAAAACGGGATAGGCTTGGAGGTTGGCATTCATGTTTGGGTGAAGGAATGTGTCGTTGGAAACGGATGTGCATATTGAAGCAGGTGTGCTGGATTTGGTAGGTAGGTGGGTGTGCACATTGAAACACGTGTGTGAGATTTGGTAGGTAATCGTGCCAGGGTAGCCTGGCTTAGCTTGATGGGCTTGGGTTGTGTTGCTTGTTTCAGTATTTGTGTTGGTGACCGATGTATGGTGGTTGATATCTCCTATGACTGTAATTTATTGGTGGTGTAGGTATTGCAGTTTGGCAGTGAAGTGTTCATGTGGCCGGCAAGCGTGGTGTTGGTAGTGGTGATTGAGATGCTAATGAATGCGGACGTGATTGCAAATACCGTGGAAGATGTTTGTGTTGTGGCTTAGATGATGTAGTAGTTTTGGTGTAGTGGTAAGTGAGGATGGCGTGGTGTCTGGTGTGGTTGAAGGGAAGGGACGGATATAGTGTAAGGCACGGAGGCTGGAGGTATGTGTACTTACATGAACCTCTTCAAGGAGGACAGACGGTGACGTAGGAAACAGTTACTGTGATGATATGAGTTGCGATGGTGATGGTGAGGTGGGAGGAGGGTGTCAAGAGTGATGGGGGAACCTATGTAGATGCGGCAGATAGTAGGACTGTACGTGTGCTTGTGGTGGCTAAATGGGAACTTGCACCAGCCTGTGGATGATATCAGGTGTAGGTGTGAACATGTGTGTATATATTGAGATAAATATGCTACAACATGGATAAGGTTACCATAGAAACTAGATAATGGTACGTGCAGGTAGCATATCTTGCTACGATGGTGGAAATATGATGTGTAGGGGGGTTGTTTATGCGTGTATTACCCGTAATATTCGCCCCAGCGTTGTAGGGTTCGAACTAAGACAATGGCAGCAGCCTAAGTGGCGGAACGTTTGTTTAGGAAGCTAGTTGTGTCACAATATTTTGTGTGACGAGTTGTATGCTGTGTCGTTAATGAATTCTGAAACACTTGTATCTAATGATACGCACACACACACACACACACACACACACACACACAGAGGCAGGGATGCATGTTTTTTGTCGCTGTCCTGACGCTGACCCGTCAAGGCCTGGTACTGGGTAGATGACCATAAAACCCGGGCAGTGATACTGCCTGACTTTCAGGTCTGTCTGCCATCTCAGCCGCTGAAACGTTTCCTTGGTGAGTCTACGTAAATAGACTTCGTAAAGCTCAGGTTTTATCAGACTTGACGCAATTGATTTTCGGAAGAAATACTGTTATGGATTATATACCATTAAACGTAATAGCCTATTTAGTCTGGGGGTTATATTTTACTCAGGCCTGTGATCATATATATACAAGCTTCAGTTGTAGTCAAATTTTTCCATAAGAGTTGATATTTGTTGTTGTAGAACGTTAGATTGTTGCATCATGGAAAACAATAATTCTTTAATCTTCGTAATAAAACGTTTGTGTTGATGAATATAATCATGCGAACCTATGTAACGTTGTCTGAAATTTACAGTTCAAAGAAATGATGAATTACATAGAGATAGATACACCAACCCCATGGTCCATGCGAGTCGTTCTGACCTTAACACCACTTAAAAACATGCAGTCATCTTAAAAACAGTGGAGGAAAAGGAGAGCAACTCAAAGAATCTTGTTATACACTGAGTATCATAGTGCTGTTCATATGATCTTCCCCAGTAAACTTCCTCCCTGTGTTCGCTATTAAGCGCACTCTTGCGCTTCCACCAGTGTGATGACCACACTGTGAAATATTTACATAATAAACCTCGAATATAGTGACTCACAAACAGTCAGTAAATGGTATGCTGGGGTTACATAGCTGAGTGGTTGTCCTGACGATGATATGTTCTCTCATAGATAGCCACTTGACTTGCATCTGTCTCTCTCAAAGGTTGCTTCTTGTCCATAAACTGTCTCATCTTACCCTTAACTGATTCACTGTCCCACACTGGATGTGTGCACCTGACCTATCCCGCAGTTGACCTGGTATGGGATAATCATCTTTCTTCGCTTGTATTACGTATCGTCGCGTAAAGTCCTTGTGGTGATCCAGCTTAACTGTCGTCCAACAACTGATATCGTCTCACTCAGCTTCGCCGTCCCACAGTTGATATCTCGAACTAGAAACGACTTGTTCAGCAGACCTGCCAGCCCACCATTTAGTCACCTGTCGTTCATGGGCTAACCCTCCCTTCCTATAAACTCGTCCCTCACTTTGTCTGACGACTGTCGTGTCGTCATACTGACCAGTTTTTCTTCAGGTAACTTTTGGTCGTTCATGTGACTTTAGGTAACTTTTGGTCGTTCATGTGACTTGTCACCCTTCGAGTAACTGGCCACCACACAGCTGACACTGGTGGACCTTGTCATCCTTTGAACGAGTCATCATTCTCGATCAAGTCGTTTTCCCACAGCCGAGTGTTCCCCAGCAACGAACTTTTCCTGACGAAGGAATCCTTCCACCATGCTGCCGCCCCTCACCTGGCCCTCGTCCAACAGCTGACGTGTCGTCCCACAGCTCAACTCTCGTCCTGTATTTATTAGGTCATCCATTAGTACACGCTTTATCTAACATCTAATTTATCGTCAAACAGATAACGTGTCGTATGTAAGTTGAACCCCGGTCCCCTGCTGCAGGCCTATCGTCCTACGACAGTTATGCTCAGATATCTAAAGTGTCATCACACACTCAACCTTTCCCTCGTACAAGTGACGTATGATGTCCCTTATCCATGTTACTACCTGTAGCACTTTGAACTGCACGTTTTATACTTTATTCAAAACTTGTTTTCTTTTCTCCATGTCTCCTTAGATCTACATTTCCTTAGGATTTTTTTCATATTAAATTCCATTTTAGATGTAGAATTTTGTGTGTAACTGGAGCATTAGGCGTAACGCAATGACCTTATAATACCAGAACTGATGTGTATCTCCGGTATCTTGTCGCTCCCACTGCATACTGGTCGTGCTACAGGTGATCTGTCCTCCATCACCTGATGGTTGATTTACGGCTGAACCTTCGTCCCACAAGTGACCTATTGCCCCACAGCTTACATTTGACCTATCATCTCACAAATGACGATGATTTGTTTGATTTGTACCGGTAACCCCGGCAAGTGTATTGTGGACCCCATGATCATCCTGTGAGCGGTATAGCGTCAAAGGATTACCATGGTAACAGAGGGTCTAAGTCAGACGCCAGTGGGTTGGTATTACATAAGGTGTTAATTTTGTAATAGGTATTTCAGTACATATATTACATAGTTTCATTTGGTAATTTTTACCAACTAGATGCAAAAAGTGGATACACACAAAATATCAGGTACCTTGTAGGTGTTGTGACATATCTTGCTGGGTTTGTTTAGATCTGTCGCTAAAAGCCTCTATTTTTTCACACTCTAAGACATGGTGTTCTAGGTTGTGTTCAAATCTTTGACCACAAGCTTTACAATTCACACGGCTAACGTCTCTAGTTAAGCCAAAACACCAATAGTACCTTCAGCCTAGCCATAGTCTAGCAGTTACAACATCATGTAATCTGCTGATCTTGTTACATTCTCTATATACATGTTTTACATTACACTTTACATTGTGATGGAAAATGTTTCTACCTGTGGTTATCTGAACTCATCTTCGTGCTTCAAAGAGGTCAGTTAGTTCCTTTCGAATTACAGTTATGAGGCTTCTAATTTACAACACAATGTTGTTTTTAACATCATCTTTACTAAGTGCATGTTTGGATAAAACATCAGTTTTGTCATGCTCACGGAGGCCTATATGAAAGGGAATCCATAACAATTTGATTTGAATCCCATGAGCAATAAATGTCTGAGTATTTGTGCCTGGCTTCATAGACCAGCATGTTACAATTTGATCTCAAGATGTTGAAAAATCAGATGATTAAAGTCTCTGAGACAGTGATTTCTACCTGCTCAAGAGCGACAAGTGTGGCGGACAATTCAGAGTAGATATCTGCCCAGTTGTTTATTCTAACATTCTTCTCTCTTACAAATGACGAGGCATCCCTCTACTCAACATGACCCAAAGCTGGCCTGTCGTTCGTCAGCCACCTTCATATGTCGTCTCGCAACTGACCTTTTACGTCTTGTAGCCACACGGTAACGCCGGTAGCGTCGACGGTGTTCGAAAGTTCGTTGAGATGGAGAAAAATGGTTCATATTATAACTTTAACCGTCCGTCCTGTGCTAAACTAGACGCTCACGAAACGCCAGAAGTGAGACCTCAGTTTCGTAACGTTATCACACGAGTTGCTTGAGGCATGAACTGAGTCTTACACAATCATTTAGAAGTATAAAAGGCTACTAGAGAAATTCAACCATTTAATTTTGTTTTTCGGTTATAATTTTTCTAACCAAACGATTGATTAGCAGAAACACCAGAGCTTATTCCTTTCTTGAAAGATTTGTTAACGTGTGATTCAATAGCAGAAACTTTAGCAAAGCGTTGCTCAATTAAACAGGTCAACTAAAAGTACAAACTGAATACTGTAGATGTTATCAAACTCATCCTGCCTGGAGCCTGACTCATCTCTGAGAGACTTTGAGGAATCGTGTGTTGTAGTCCATTATATAAGTCTTTGATAGGCTGTGGCATCGGGATCTCATCTACAGGCTTTGATCTTTTGGCTCTCCTTCACTCTGTTCCGCCATATCTAACTTCCTCTCTGGCCGATCTTTCTCTCCATAATTATCGGTGCATCAACCTATTCCTCTCTTGATGTCCCTCAGGGTTCTGTCATGCTCCCTGCAATCTTCCTTGGATTCATTAACGACTGCCTGTCTTCGTCAGATAACCAGCTGCGCTGATCATGTGCTGACGAGCCAACAATGCGTTCCTCTCCTCCACCTCTCTTGTATTTATTCCATCCTCTCTTGCTC
Organism: Panulirus ornatus; assembly: GCF_036320965.1. NCBI lineage: Eukaryota > Metazoa > Arthropoda > Malacostraca > Decapoda > Palinuridae > Panulirus > Panulirus ornatus. The sequence continues at coordinate 22,088,284 of NC_092229.1, read as the reverse complement.
GATCTATGTCTCGTTTTGTCTTGACTTCCTTTGTAAACTCAGATTTGGATAGGATTTCCTAGTGGGGCAAACGCAACCTGGCTAAATTTAATGCCTCTGAAACCTAGTTTTTGTCCATCTTTCTAACACATCTCAAAGTTTCCCCTCTTTCTGTGATGGCTTATTTCCACAGTTCAACACGGTAAACATACATGGTATCACTGAATATGTAACCTGTCATTGCGACCCAGCATTACGCAAATAGCTAAGTCTGCCATAAAGAAAATGGGAATCCTCTCCAATTGCCGTTAATTCTCCTCTAGTTCCACCGAATATACAACAGATTATTTCGTTCTTGTGAGGAGTACTCTGTTCTTATCATATGAAACTGTGTTTCATATTGGGTTTGACTAGTAATGACACACCTGAATCACCTTTGTAACAGCCTGTGTAATATCAACTCGCTGGAATCTGACTTAAGACTCTTTATGACCCATGTAATCCTTTTGCGCTACCGCTTACAGGATAAGCATGGGATGCACAATAAATTTGCCGAATTACCGGGACAAATTAATCATAGACACATGTAGGGAGAGTCAGGCTGTACAGTCAAAAGCCATCCGACGTATCAGCTTCTCCATCAGACCTCAAAACCTGACCCGACTGCCTTATACCACAGTGTTCATTCACTTCTCACTTCTGTCATATAACTTAGTCTCTACCCAAGAGCCGACTTCTCATGTGTCCCCGCCATTAGGTAGTCAGCGTAATTCTTGGCAGATTAATGCGTAACATGATTTCTGTGGAGCCGTTGGCAACGCAAGGGTTGCCCGGTGTGATATTTTTTTCTCTAGAACGCGAAGCTTCAGACTTTCTTATTCATCGTTGTTTTTCTAAAGTACCATGACGTACTCCTTTTACCAAAGCAGGTCCTCCACTTCCTCGATGTTTTGATGGAAGCCTAGCTTGATGGTTCAGTTAAAGCTTAGCTTTAACATGGAGGAGCCGGAACAGTTAGGGTAGCCGCTTTCACTTGTTTAGTGGTGTCAGTGAGCTCGTTACTTGTCATGGATCAAGAGCCTCTACGCCAGTTAGGACAATAGCCCCAAACCTGTTGTCTGTCATTTTTTTGTGACCGAAACATGGCGCCATAAGGGTACCCTACAAATTTGTTGTACGGGGTCAGTGGGATCTCTTGTTGCTGGGCATTCACTCATCTAGTGCAAAGTTTCCCTTGTTTATGATTTTGACGACTGTCTCGCCAGCTGCCCACTAGAACTCCTCCAGCTCCTACATGTCGATCTTACTGGCTTGCCATTTCTTTACTTGCAGATGTAAGTGGAGACGGGTGGCATAGCAAAGGACTAAAGGAAACTGAGAGCTTGTGAGTCGAGCCTTGTGCCAAGCGGAGAATTTGGAGTTGCTTGAAGGACGCCTCCCTCTGTGGAGGATGAGGCTGTCTCTAGCATAGTAGTGTGAGATTTTTCTGTTTTAGAGAGCTGTTGCAGTTTGCTTGACCCATGAGGATGCTCTGGATAGAGGTGCAGAATACACACACTGGCTGTTGGCATCCGTAGTAGATCGCTACGCATCCAGAATGGTCATTAGATGCCCGGAGTGAAGGCTCGTATTATTCATGAGATTTTCGACAACGGAATCGTCCCTGGCAGGGTATCGTGAGGTACTAGACTAGTACTAGCAGGACTTAGAGTAAAGAGAGACTGGAGGGTGGAATTTCGTGGACATAAGGTAAACAACAAGGGACGGTAAGGACAACGTGCATTGCGGGCCACGCTGATGGAAGAGTTTCTTGTCAGTGGGCAGTTTAGAGGTTTGTTCCTGATCATATATCCCACAGAGCGAGTTAGGCTACTGTGCTGCAGCGAATTTAGAGTAGTCTTAGGTAAATTGTACTTACAGTTTCAGAACGACAACTGTAATATGAAGGGGCAAAATTAAGACTTCGACAAGCGGACCCCAGATTTGTACAGAATTGGTGTACTTTTCTTGGGTTTGACTAGTAAAAGCAGACTTGAAACATATTCAGCAGAATGCAAAGGGAGAAGTAAAACTGATAGAGCGCACAGACGCTGTGGCGTAACAAAAAGTTGCTGTGCGGGAAGAAAACTTTTTAGACTAAGTAGGAAAATAGATAACTCTAGCCCAGTATTTTAGAACAAGGCAGGTTACTAGATAACTTTAGCCTAATGCAGGCAGGTTATCTGATAACTCTAGCTTAATACAGGCAGTTTATATAACTCTAGCTTAAAGCAGGCAGTTTATATAACTCTTGCTTAGTACAGGCAGTTTATATAACTCTTGCTTAAAGCAGGCAGTTTATATAACTCTTGCTTAGTACGGGCAGTTTATATAACTCTAGCTTAAAGCAGGCAGTTTATATAACTCTTGCTTAGTACAGGCAGTTTATATAACTCTAGCTTAATGTAGGCAGTTTATATAACTCTTGCTTAGTACAGGCAGTTTATATAACTCTAGCCTGATACGCATTTTATCAGATAACTCTGGCTTAGTCGTTAAAACACGGCAGGTTAATGTATAACTTCAGCCTAATACAGGTTAATTGTTTATCTGATAACTCTAGCCTAGTACAACAGGTTAAGTCGTGAGACCTGTGTTGGTATTTGCAAAGGTGCGTACTTAAACTTATAGATTGTATACATTAGGTTCATATGACATCTACCAGGCTGTAAGTGCAAATCCGTTCAAACGTATTAATGAATCATATTTGTGGAATACTCTTTTATTGGACGAGGTAGAGTGACCTTACATTGGCTTGAGTTGCGGTAACGAGGGGTTTCCAAGTGCATCATCACAAGTATAGATGAAGAGCCTGGGGAACAAGAGCATCGAGGGAAGCCTGATACACCTGAGCCTAGAAGCATGGATGATTGCTTTTTTATACTTAACTGCTTCTCCCATGGTAGTGAGGTAGTGTCAGAAACAAATGAACAATGGCCTCATTTGCACACATCCATTCTCTTTATATGTATAATGCCCGGAAACCATTGACTACGCCAGTGTATCATTAGTATCATTATTATTATTATTATTATTATTATTATTATTATTATTATTGTTATTATTATTATTATTGTTATTATTATTATTATTGTTATTAGTATTATTGTTTCTTTCATGCTTGATTTAGAGAAGAGTATAAGTATTTCAGGAACAGATGATATCCACCTAAGGTGATGCCAGGGTAGGGAAGAAGGCAGTAAGTAATCCTGACTAAGCAATGGGAGGATGCGGAAACACCGATTGAAGACAAGATATGAAATAAGTGAGATAAAGAGGAAATACATTGTTGAATTGTTTACGGTGGAGGTACCATTTCCATGGCGCCGACGGCTTCGGAGGGGTGAATGCACTCACGGATCACCGATAAAGGTATTAGATTGTAAGTTATGATGTGAAAATTGGAGAGAAATAGTCGAGTATATTTTTGAGCGTGAAAGTAATCACAGCATTGGTGAGAAGTGCTTGAAGCTAAGGGACAAACTGGATGAACAACGCAGTAAGAAGTAAAGATAAACAAGAGGAAACATTTTGCAAGAAGTCGCGAGTTAGTTTGTTCAGAATACTGAAACGTGATGGTCGGTTTTGCCATTTCCTTTACAGGAAGAACTTCTAGAATTCGGGAAGAAGAGTTATCAAGACGAGGAAAAGATCTTGGGTGTATTAGCGGCTTGGTATGAAGGATGCACGGAATGAAATACCAAGCGCCTTGCCACGAAATTAAGCAAGAAACGCGTTTGAAAAGGTGTAAAAGCGTACTATTATATTACTGAAGAAGTGGATGAATGAAGTAAGCTGAGTGACGAAATGGTGAATGTGGACAATGTACGGGAGTTTATAAAGTTGTGTGATAATAAAGTTTAAGAGATGAGGCTCCGTCTAGAACTCTCTCCTCGTCCAGTCCAGATAGCACATTACAAATAGGTCATTACACTGTTCCCCACCTTCAGTGGTTAAATGTCCCAGTTAAGCTTCTGACTAAGAGTTTCTGTTTTCTTGGCATGGCTGGGCTCTTTCCTGGGGTCCAGCAGTTTGCTGTGTTGGTGGTTGTGGCTGGAAGTGTGATTCCTGTGTGTGGCAAGTAGTTGCTGTGGGATGGCCAGCTACCCAAGCCACGTCGTGGCGAGATGGTATCACCAGTGACCATGTCTTACACACACACGTATAGAACATATATCATAACCTATCTGTAAGATATACGATATATGATTCCTGTCACAGTCTCTTGAGTTCTTCGTGGGGTGACGTGACATTATTTCACCTAAATTACATTACGACGCCTGAAGTATATGTTATAATTTAACGTTATCGTTGCTTCACATCTTGCTTACTCTTACATCTTTTATTATTGTATGTAGAAGGTTCTGTAGCATGATGAAGAAGTTTAGCGATTAAGAACAATAAGTTCGTCAGCGCGCCTAAAGTGATAACCTGACACGGAGTGTCGCGTCCCTGCAAATGTGTCCAGCGCCTGGTGTCAGCAGATGAGGCGTCGTTGGGTTAATCCTGTTCCTTCCTCTACAGACAGAGGCGCACATCAGGTTGCTTCTTTCTCACATATGTTTTGATTCATTTTGATCTGCATGTAAAAGTCTGGTATTATGTATAATGATTTTGTTGAGTGGAATAGTAACATTGATTCTTTACCGCTGAGAAAAAATCTTCAATAATTTTTGAATTTCTGTGATGATCTTTTAAGGGGAAAAGTGTAGATGTTGTTCGAGGTAAATCACCAGTTCCCTACCAGTAATAACCCTGAAATAACGGTCTCGCTGTCTCAAGGACTGGTGGGTGGTGGGGGAAAAAGATGATGGATTTCCTGGTGGCCACCTGAGCACCTGTAGCCTGAGGCATACATGAGTGAGGTTGCCAGTAGCACTTCCTGTGTACCCTTAATGGCGTGTGTGGTCGCCATATCTTCCTGGTATGTGTGTTTGTCCATGTGTGTCAATATATATATATATATATATATATATATATATATATATATATATATATATATATATATATATATATATATATATATATATATATATATATATATCACCACTACTTGTTATCACCTCCCCATTTGCGCCCTTCACTGAAGTTCCCATTTGCTCCCTTGTCTTACGCACTTTATTTACCTCCTTCCAGAACATCTTTTTATTCTCCCTAAAATTTAATGATACTCTCTCACCCCAACTCTCATTTGCCCTTTTTTTTCACCTCTTGCACCTTTCTCTTGACCTCCTGTCTCTTTCTTTTATACATCTCCCACTCAATTGCATTTTTTCCCTGCAAAAATCGTCCAAATGCCTCTCTTCTCTTTCACTAATACTCTTACTTCTTCATCCCACCACTCACTACCCTTTCTAATCAACCCATCTCCCGCTCTTCTCATGCCACAAGCATCTTTTGCGCAATCCATCACTGATTCCCTAAATGCATCCCATTCCTCCCCCACTCCCCTTACTTCCATTGTTCTCACCTTTTTCCATTCTGTACTCAGTCTCTCCTGGTACTTCCTCACACAAGTCTCCTTCCCAAGCTCACTTACTCTCACCACCCTCTTCACCCCAACATTCAATCTTCTTTTCTGAAAACCCATACAAATCTTCACCTTAGCCTCCACAAGATAATGATCAGACATCCCTCCAGTTGCACCTCTCAGCACATTAATATCCAAAAGTCTCTCTTTCGCGCGCCTGTCAATTAACACGTAATCCAATAACGCTCTCTGGCCATCTCTCCTATTTACATAAGTATACTTATGTATATCTCGCTTTTTAAACCAGGTATTCCCAATCATCAGTCCTTTTTCAGCACATAAATCTACAAGCTCTTCACCATTTCCATTTACAACACTGAACTCCCCATGTATACCAATTATTCCCTCAACTGCCACATTACTCACCTTTGCATTCAAATCACCCATCACTATAACCCGGTCTCGTGCATCAAAACCACATCGTTCCAGTTCACTCTATTCCTTGCACGCCTTTCACCCTCCTGCATGTTCAGGCCCCGATCACTCAAAATCTTTTCCACTCCATCCTTCCACCTCCAATTTGGTCTCTCACTTCTCGTTCCCTCCACCTCTAACACATAGATCCTCTTTGTCAATCTTTCCTCACTCATTTTCTCCATGTGACCAAACCATTTCAATACACCCTCTTCTGCTCTCTCCACCACACTCTTTCTCTTACCACACATATCTCTTACCCTTTCATTACTTACTCAATCAAACCACCTCACGCCACATATTGTCCTCAAACATCTCATTTCAACACATCCACCCTCCTGCGCACGACCCTATCTATAGCCGACGCCTCGCAACCATATAACATTGTTGGAACCACTATTCCTTCAAACATCCCCATTTATGCTTTCGGAGATAATGTTCTCGTCTTCCACACATTCTTCAACGCTCCCAGAACCTTCGCCCCCTCATCCACCCTGTGACTCACTTCCGCCTCCATGGTTCCATTCGCTGTTAAATCCCATCCCAGATATCTAAAACATTTCACTTCCTCCAGTTTTTCTCCATTCAAACTTACCTCCCAATTGACTTGTTCCTCAACCCTACTGTACCTAATAACCTTGCTCTTATTCACATTTACTCTCAGCTTTCTTCTTTCACACACTTTACCAAACTCAGTCACCAGCTTCTGCAGTTTTCACCCCGGGAGCACTTTTTATGAAAAGGTCCTTTCTAAAGGCTCCTGCATTCCAAGTCTGTGCTGCTTCCAGTGCTAGGGAAATGTAGATTGCTTTAGCATGAAAAGTTCGCCAACGAGACTACTCCCAGTGGGACAACCTCGCCAGAAGCGACTCTGTGGTAGTAGCATAATTTTGCTTGATCTCTACAACGTAAAGATAACATAGAAAAGTGACTTTGGAGAAGTACGATGATATCATAAGGCAGAAGATGGGTAAGTGAGTGTGTCGAATGAATTAATGCACAGTATATAGACACAGTATAAAAGACTAATGCTTAAGAACACGGATGATAAAATGATAATAGTAATGTTTACTGTCAGCAGAAATGTCAGGATCACTATCAAGGACAATAAAAGGTGCACCAGGGAGGAATGCGCAATTAAGTGAGACCCTGAGGAATTTTATAGTTACGTCTGTAGTTAGTTAAGTTATGGATACCATCATTCGAGACAAGATTTTGAGAATCACTTTCTGGTATACGATAGTCAGCAAGTGTGTCATGCCTGGAGAATTACTTTATTCATTATATGTGATATAATCATGTAAGATGATGTCTTTTATTTAGATTGCAGAAAGCGTTCGATGATGTCCCACGTCAGAGGTTAATAGATTTTGTTCATCTTAACACAGAAATCTTCGTTTCTGATCTTTTCCGCTGTCACAGACATCGCTGAAAGTACCCAGTGGTCTGTTGCTGTTTGAATTCCTTTATGTATCTGAAAAGAATTCATTAGGGATGGAAGTCTATGTTAAGGAGACACTGCACGAATGTACGGCTGATGCCGCCTGCTTATGTAGATAGCCCCAGAAAATGGAACTATGAGCAAGACTTGAACATTAAGTAATATCCTCTGAGACGGACAGTATAACCTTAACACCACCACGCATTATACAAGACACACACCTCATGTTGCATATGAGGTCAGGTCAGAATATTATAGATGAAGGAGAAATGATCCGTATCACTCTATGATTTGATGCACGTGGCTTACACGTGCCGCAAATAAAGTGTAAAGGATTCGGTGACAAATGTGCTGAAATTAATTGAAATGAAATCACAGTTTTCTGTACAAATGCCAGTAACATTAGGTTGTAGATTGATGAGTCAGTTACGGAGGCGGGTTAGGTTTACTGCTGAGGTAGGGTATTGCTGATCACTCGTTGATCACAACGTGGAGGCTTCGAACATTGTTGAGACGGAACTCCTCCTCCGGTGTGTGGGGCGGAACGCGCCAGGTGATCTCCGTGGAGGCGTTGGAGTGTCGCCATGGATGTTTTTCTGCGTACTGCAGATCCCCTGTCGTAGGCTGGTAGATGACGCCATCAGGCACGCAGTCACTGTAGGACACAAGAGGCATAATTAGGAGTCGGGGAAATACGTCTGAAGCAATTCCTCAGGTTATTGGATCTCGGACGGCATATAAGGAAACTTTGCATTCATAAGGCGACATAAGGCACACCGGAGACACCCGTTACCCACAGTTTCACGCGCCAGTCCCACCATACTCACGTTAGAATGCTCCATTACAGCGAACAGGTTTCAGGCATCACTCCCACCCTGCTCCCACCGGGCCTCCTCCTCCCAGGAGGCTCTCGAAACAATACTTACTCTCTATACACCAAGTCCTCATCACACAATATACCATCCTTACGTGAGATCCCTTTGCATACCAAGCTCTCTTTAAACATACCAGGCCTCTTTAACACACACCGAATGTCCTCTTGACTTTAGGGTCCTTCCATGTATCATGCCACGCCCAAGCATCACAAGCCTCTATCACAACAATCCACTTCTCTTCAGCCACCCAGTCCCCTTCATCCGTCATACTTGATCGTAGACAGACTCCTCTGAGGACAGCAAGTCTTCACAAGCCAAGCTCCTTCGTTTACCAGGTTTCCTCTGTACGCAAGTTTCCTTCTACTTATCAGGTTCCCTCCTCACATGATCGTGTTACAACTGAATCCCTTCTCCGTCTAATGTCTCCGGCAAGCATCTGGTCCCCTCCATACCCCCGAGCACGATCCACGCCGAAGGATCTTGTCACTGAAGTCCTCATCCACATAATGGGCCCACTTCTCTGACTAGGCCCCTAGTATTAAATCGTGCTCTTCACCATCCTCTTCAGTTACGAGGGACCATTTCAGAAGCAGCGTTACTCTCAGTTAACGTCTGTGTTTACACACACACACACACACACACACACACACACACACACACACACACACACACACACACACCGTCCACATGATATACATGTCAATACACTTAGTTCCCTTCATATATCAAAGCCACATCTGCACACAAGGTCACCTCTACACAATATAACCCTTCTGCACGCAAGACTTCTGATGTTATTCCGTACAGTATATTGAAATGCTTTCCATAATCCAAGTACCCGTCACACACAGAATCTTATACTCTCTCTCTCTCTCTCTCTCTCTCTCTCTCTCTCTCTCTCTCTCTCTCTCTCTCTCTCTCTCTCTCTCTCTCTCTCTCTCTCTCTCTCTCTCTCTCTCCCCGTTGGAGGCTCCAGTCGCGGACAGAAGTCCACATCAAGGGCGGACCTCACTTGAAATGTAGAGAGATTAATGAAAGGGAAATAGAGTAAATAAGGGAAAGTATTCACCATCATTAGAGTAAGTGAGAAACCTTTTCTTTAACACATCGTACTGCCTGTACATATGTCTTTCAGTACTCCAGGTTTCTTATGTACACCAGTCGTCTCCATACACAGCATCACCACCACAGGACAGACCACTTTCACGCATCATGACCCTCCCAGATAATAGATCTCACTTTTTTATTTTTTTATTAATGGTTAGGGTGAGTAGGAAGAGGTGGTTGGACTGGGGTTTAAGATTTAGAAATAGAAAAAAGAAAGTTATAAAGTTTAGAAGTGTATGGTATGTTTTCAGATATGTGTAGTTAGCCTGCTTGTCACGTGTTCTTGTTGCCATATTTATGTACAACGGGCAACTTGGGGTTTTGCATGTACTGATGACGGTATATAACAGTATATAACCCCGTTCATGCACCATCCCTCCCACTCACCTCTACTCCTAACACAATATTGTCATGCGTTATGTCCGAAAATACATCACCAACGACTGAATATGTGAAGTGAGATGTTTCTGGTGCGGGTGTTCTGAGTTTGTGACATAAGTAATGTTGTGTCATAACGTGTAACAACATTTGTACGTTAGCTTGGTTTTCTATGTTACCATAAGCCAGTGGTCGGAGCTCTCCAGTAAGCAGACGACCAACAGGCTACGAGGATGATGGGCGTCTCGAAGAACTTGATGGAGAAGGTCTGGCGGTAGTTCTCGTAGAGGTTTTGGTGGTAGAACCCCAGGCACTGCGGGGTTAAGATGAGGTTAGTGAGGTTTACAGGTACGTCACTGTAGGTGAAGGTGGGGGAAATGGTGATGATGGTCAGTGCGGGTCACGGTGATGCCAATGAAGAACATGATGCGATCTGACAGGGTTAGGAAAGGGCTAGTCACGTTCACGGAATGAACATTGAGAATCAAGGTGAGGTCAGGGATAGTGTTGGCCGAGTCATTGATAGGCATTATTATATCAGTTGAGGATCATGATGGTGTCTTAAGATCGGAAAATTTAGGTTACATGAGTTATTTTCGTTATCCGAGGTTGTCAGTGATGGTAGGATCATTAAGGATCAGGATTATGTCAGTGAATAACAGGGAGAGATCAGGGTCAGCATGTTGGTCAGGGTACAAGCTGAGGTAAGTGAAGGTCAAGGTAGAGTTACTCGGGGTCACAGTGATGCGGTTGGAAGGAATAGTGACATTTGAGATGAGGGTAAGAGGTCAGTGTTGGTGAATATGGAAATAGTGAAAGCCTGAATGGTGTCACTGAGAGCCACGATGATGTCAGGGAAGTACAGACAGTGGCTTGATGTGCGATCATGGTTCTGGAGACTAATAATGAAGGTTGGGCTAGTGAGGCTCAGGGTGTCGAACTGTGGGTCAGGTTTTTGTCGGTATGCTTTAGCACAGAGTCCCTGACTGTGAAGATATGGTCTGTGATGTTGAAGGTGGTCACTCAGGGTCGAGCTGGGGGTCACTGTGAGTCTGGATGGCATCGGTTATAGTCAGGTTGAGGTCAGTGAGGGTCAGGATGAGGAGAGAGGGTCTTTGGCAATTAGTGTCGTGAGTTACATGCTCAGTTGTTATAATATTTTGAGCAGAGATTCTTGATTGAGGGCCTTGTAAACATTATATGGCTGTTGTTCGAAATGACATTTTCCATATGCCTCATCCTTTTGCTGTACGTCATTTATTGCGACACAGCCACTCTTAGTTCAGTACAAGAGGATCCTCCAGCATACGAGATGAAAGTAGACCCAGGAAGGTCATAAATCAGTGATTGGACAATATTGCCGAGTTGTCACACTATGTACATTTGTCATTGAGGATTAGTTAGCCATACCATCACAGACAAGTTCAGCATAACTGAGAACTTCGCAACGTTAAGAATCTTAATGTTAGTGATGTAATCTTACCTTAGCGAGAACCTTGTACGAAATTTCCTTATCCTCATTTCGCGTGTGATTCATATATATGACGTAGGTTGTATTTTTCTGAAATGAAGATTAAACATGAGTTAACAGAATTCCTTTACTGCTATGTAACTACTGTCAAGCAGTTTTGTGGAAAACATGATCCTTTATATCACCTGTGTTGAGGAAAGCCTCACCTGTTCCTCCTGCAGGTCACTAAGGTGTGTGAGCTGTAGTTGGTGCAGGGAGCAGGAGTCTCACACGGTAACTGGGAACGGATATTCATCTGATATTTGAGAAATAAGATATGTAATGCGTTTAGGCAGGAGTAACGCCGTATAGGCAGGAGTAACGAGGTATAGGCAGGAGTAACGAGGTATAGGCAGGAGTAACGAGGTATAGGCAGGAGTAACGAGGTATAGGCAGGAGTAACGCCGTATAGGCAGGAGTAACGCCGTATAGGCAGGAGTAACGAGGTATAGGCAGGAGTAACGAGGTATAGGCAGGAGTAACGAGGTATAGGCAGGAGTAACGAAGTATAGGCAGGAGTAACGAAGTATAGGCAGGAGTAACGAAGTATAGGCAGGAGTAACGCATTGCCTTGAGATATGGGTCTCGCTTAACTACTTCACGATGGTTTCGTCAGTAGGTAGTGTTGAGGCCGAAAGGTCGTACGAAGTTTTGGGGACCGAACCTTGACCTGATATTCAAGAACGCAAGCCAGTCTTACCTGGAACGAGTTGGAAGCCTGTCCTGGTTATGATCTTGTGGAGCGGGATTCTTGTATTGCGAGATAGAGACATGACCTTGTATGTGGAATGGCAGACTTGACTTGGTACTGAAGAGCCAAAGTCTCAGTTGGTGCCATATGTGTATATAGGGACGGAGGACAAGAGTCTCACTTGTTGCATGGGGACAAGAACCTCTTAGAAGGAACTTAAGCCTTTATTGACGACTGGTGACTGGGACTACATCTGCTAGCTAGGGAGAGGAGTCTCACATATCATTGTTCCTGACGTCGTGGGCTTTACCTTAATACCTGGGACGAGTCTCTTCACTTGGGGGGACAGAAATCATGTCTGGTAGCTGGGAAAGGGAATCGTGCCTCATTATTTGCGAGCAGTAGTATCTCGTACTGCCTCTGGATGGACCTCCAGTGTCACCAGTTTCATGGGGACGGAGGCATCTGCTTGTAAGTAGGGATAGTAGTTTCTCTTGTTACCCGGGAACAGGAGCACAACCTCTTTGTTAGCGTTGGAAGTACCTGTTACCTAAAGGCCAGCATCGTTATCTTGGGTAAGGGAGCCTCAACCAGTACCAGGGATTAAGATATTCATATTATCATGTGTTAGAGACTCACTAGGGACGTGAGGTACAGATATCTTGACCTTAACAAGAGTCTTGCCTAGTACCTGGGACTCTGGAAGTGGAGGCTTACCTGGTACCGGGGAACGGGCGCCACCACACACGGATGCCTGGTGATGGTGACGACGGTGGCCTGCCTGATATCGAGCGTCCTGTCCTGGGCGTAGGCGTGATGCCAGTGGCGGTGGACGTTGAGCTTAACGTTAGGGAGCGTGTTGAGGGGCCGCTGGTCGAACGTGATCTCCTGCTCTAAGTTGGTCACGTGGAGGCCCGCCCCACCCTCATGCCGGGTCCTCGGCACCTCCGGAATGATGACCTCGTGCGTCTGGTCCACGTGGTTCTGACGGGAGTACAGGTCCCAGTCTGCGTCCTGCAGGTGGATGCCACACCACGTCAGGATGATAGGCACGATGAGAGAGAGAGAGAGAGAGAGAGAGAGAGAGAGAGAGAGAGAGAGAGAGAGAGAGGGGGGGGGTGCAGGAGATGGTAGAAAAAGGTAGATGAATTTAGGAAAATCAGAGGTCGAGTTTGTGCTTACTGTTCATAGTCTTTTGGTATTCAGTTATCATTGACCAACCAGTCTAATCAGTGAAGGTTCGAGTTGTCAAGAATACCTTTCACGTATGTGTGTAAAGATCACACCGTAGTCACTCAGGTGGCAAGACTGAATGTCTCAGGGTATCATGAGTCGCCTCTCGTGGGACTGGGAACCGCCTCACATGGAATAGATGGTTACTGTTGTTTGTACACATCATTCATCTCAAGTTCCCATCAGCCAGCAATACTACACGTTTTTGGCTGTCATCATGACCACGACGAATCCAGTTTTGAGTGGGATAATTTTGACAGTGGATTGCATGAACTTTCGCTTTTCTTCATGTATCTTCATACTGCTTGACATCGATGTGCTCATGTCTTAACCTATGGGGAGGGATGGCTCTACGATGCGTTTTGCTGCCCCAGTTTTGTGCAGCAGGTTTCCCTGACCATTGTCTAGTATGTCCGCGGGAATTGTTTAGTACGAGTGCTAACTTGTTTTCTGCAACGAAATTACTACATAATTTTCCCTTAGTGCTGGTAGGACATAGGCTTCCAATGGTTACCCAACCATTATTGTATTTTGTTGGTTACCATCCCTTACTATCCTGGCGCACAGTGTTGTATGTTTTGCAGTACATTTGTTGTGTAATATAATTGATTCCTGCTTTCTACTTTGCATGCTTTTTTCCGTGTGTGTGTGTGTGTGTGTGTGTGTGTGTGTGTGTGTGTGTGTGTGTGTTTTGGAAAGTAAAATACGTTGATTGTGTTCATGCTTTCTGAATTTTCTTAAATATTATTTCTGAATGAAAAACAGTCATTGGTGCTTGAGTGCAGGTGCATAGGATAGGATATAGGAACATTATTATGATATTTGCAAAATAATTTTGTGATATCCTCGATTGTATTCTCTCTTATATGAACCTCCTAACATCACTTCTGAAGTGCTTTACCTCCTGATCTGCCGATTGTACTTGTCTCTCTTCTGTCAAGTCTGCCTTCCACTTCCTCGAGCGTCTCTTATTTCTATGGAATGTGAGTCCATAGCGACAAAGTATAATATATGAAATAAATATATATATATATATATATATATATATATATATATATATATATATATATATATATATATATATTTCTCACATACATTCTTCAAAGCAAACACCTGATCCACACATCCTCTACCACTTCTGAAACCACACTGCTCTTCCCCAATCTGATGCTCTGTACATGCCTTCACCCTCTCAATCAATACCCTCCCATACAATTTACCAGGAATACTCAACAAACTTATACCTCTGTAATTTGAGCACTCACTCTTATCCCCTTTTCCTTTGTACAATGGCACTATGCACGCATTCCTCCAATCCTCAGGCACCTCACCATGAGTCATACATACATTAAATAACCTTACCAACCAGTCAACAATACAGTCACCCCCTTTTTTAATAAATTCCACTGCAATACCATCCAAGCCTGCTGCCTTGCCGGCTTTCATCTTCCGCAAAGCTTTCACTACCTCTTCTCTGTTTACCAAATCGTTTTCCCTAACCCTCTCACTTTGCACACCACCTCGACCAAAACACCCTATATCTGTTTGCTTTGAAGAATGTATGTGAGAAATACTTAGAAAAGCAAATGGATTTGTATGTAGCATTTATGGATCTGGAGAAGGCATATGATAGAGTTGATAGAGATGCTCTGTGGAAGGTATTAAGAATATATGGTGTGGGAGGCAAGTTGTTAGAAGCAGTGAAAAGTTTTTATCGAGGATGTAAGGCATGTGTACGTGTAGGAAGAGAGGAAAGTGATTGGTTCTCAGTGAATGTAGGTTTGCGGCAGGGGTGTGTGATGTCTCCATGGTTGTTTAATTTGTTTATGGATGGGGTTGTTAGGGAGGTAAAGGCAAGAGTTTTGGAAAGAGGGGCAAGTATGAAGTCTGTTGGGGATGAGAGAGCTTGGGAAGTGAGTCAGTTGTTGTTCGCTGATGATACAGCGCTGGTGGCTGATTCATGTGAGAAACTGCAGAAGCTGGTGACGGAGTTTGGTAAAGTGTGTGGAAGAAGAAAGTTAAGAGTAAATGTGAATAAGAGCAAGGTCATTAGGTACAGTAGGGTTGAGGGTCAAGTAAATTGGGAGGTGAGTTTGAATGGAGAAAAACTGGAGGAAGTGAAGTGTTTTAGATATCTGGGAGTGGATCTGGCAGCGGATGGAACCATGGAAGCAGAATTGGACCATAGGGTGGGGGAGGGGGCGAAAATTCTGGGAGCCTTGAAGAATGTGTGGAAGTCGAGAACATTATCTCGGAAAGCAAAAATGGGTATGTTTGAAGGAATAGTGGTTCCAACAATGTTGTATGGTTGCGAGGCGTGGGCTATGGATAGAGTTGTGCGCAGGAGGATGGATGTGCTGGAAATGAGATGTCTGAGGACAATGTGTGGTGTGAGGTGGTTTGATCGAGTAAGTAACGTAAGGGTGAGAGAGATGTGTGGAAATAAAAAGAGCATGGTTGAGAGAGCAGAAGAGGGTGTTTTGAAATGGTTTGGGCACATGGAGAGAATGAGTGAGGAAAGGTTGACCAAGAAGATATATGTGTCGGAGGTGGAGGGAACGAGGAGAAGAGGGAGACCAAATTGGAGGTGGAAAGATGGAGTGAAAAAGATTTTGTGTGATCGGGGCCTGAACTTGCAGGAGGGTGAAAGGAGGGCAAGGAATAGAGTGAATTGGAGCAATGTGGTATACCGGGGTTGACGTGCTGTCAGTGGATTGAATCAAGACATGTGAAGCGTCTGGGGTAAACCATGGAAAGCTGTGTAGGTATGTATATGTGCGTGTGTGGACGTATGTATATACATGTGTATGGGGGGGGGGGGGTTGGGCCATTTCTTTCGTCTGTTTCCTTGCGCTACCTCGCAAACGCGGGAGACAGCGACAAAGTATAAAAAAAAAAAAAAAAAAAAAAAATATATATATATATATATATATATATATATATATATATATATATATATATTTATTTATTTATTTATTTATTTATTTATTTATCTATTTATTATACTTTATCGCTGTCTCCCGCCTTAGCGAGGTAGCGCAAGGAAACATGAAAGAATGGCTCAACCCACCCACATACACATGTATATACATAAACACCCACACATGCACATATACATACCTATACATTTCAACATATATAAATATACATATAGACATATGTACATATTCATACTTGCTGCCTTCATCTATTCTCGTCGCTACCCCGCCACACATGAAAGGCCACACACAAAGGCCACATTCTTTCACACTCAGTCTCTAGCTGTCATGTGTAATTCACCGAAACCACAGCTCCCTTTCCACACCCAGGCCTCACAAAACTTTCCATGTTTTACCCCAGACGCCACACACACACATACACACACACACACACACACACACACACACACACACACACACACACACACACACTTACACACAAGCGAAACCTATACCACTCGTGTGTGTGTGTGACCTTTGCTATGTGGTTTATATTCCTTCCTCTGTTGCTTCTCCAGCTCTATTTGTTGTTGGTCATTGTGGTTATATTCAGGCGAGGCGACGGCCAGGAACTCACTATGTCCAGAGGGGCCCAGTTACTGAGCATCTTGTGGGCGTGGGTCCTGCTGGTCATCCAGCCGTAGTAAGGATACGACTGGACGCGGTAGATACGACGCGGGTCTGACGCTGTATGGGGGAAGGCGTTGTAACTGTAGGCGTTGACACAGAGTACAGTCTTGTCCACGTTCATGAGCGACGCCGTCTGCTGGAAGTAACTGTTGAGGGAAAAGGGTATGTGATGTGGAAGTAGTTAACGTCAAGGGGAAGTAGATGAAGGCATGTGGCCAGGAGAGGTTTTTGAGGTCGTCTTGATGAAGAGCACAGGGAAGTCATGAGGTCACGTGGTGTAGGGAAGGTACACAGATTTATGCACTGTCAAGGCGTATGGAAAATGGTTAGGCCATAGTTGAGGTTACTTCAGATTGAGGTAATATGTATTACGTCATGACGGGGAGGCAAGGTTGTGGGACGTAAAGCAGAGTTATTGGACATCACATAGTTAAGAAGGTACTAATTGATGTCATTGTTGTAGTAATAGGGTTAGAGGGAAGTTAACACGTGATTTTAAGTATTAAGGAAAAAGGTGAATTTCACGTGGGAAAGGTTACCTAGACCTAGATGGTGAGGCAAGGCAGCAGAGTTAACGTGGTTACGGTGAGGTAGATCACATTACGTAGGCAGGGGGAGGTAGGTCGCTGAGGCACTGTGGTGAGAGAGGGAGAAATACTTACCTAGTCTTACCGTGAGGGAAGGGGAAAGCTAATTCGTATGTTGCTGGAGTAATGATTATATAACAAAGAGTTTTACGTCACGTGTCACATGATGCTTTCTAAAGTTCCCTGTAATGGAAGAATCTAAAGTCATGTAATTTTGAAAGCTTCTGAGTTCACGTAAGTATTGGTTGAAGCAGTTCAGATTTGACTGTTTATATCATGATTCCGTGTGTTATTTGTTACCGCGCTGTACCTCTTCTGAACTGATTACTTGGAATTCACTTGAAACAGGTGATTTACCACATTTTGTACAAGACATTGTTTACATGGAAGGAGAATCTTTAAGAAACACCGTCAACAAGTCTTAAGCTCCTGAGCATTGGTTCATATTGTGAGATTAAAAGGTATGATAAGCAATCTTGGAGACCAATAACTACAACAACGGGTCAGGTCACTCCCCAGGTCACGGACGTACCTTACGAAGTCGGGGGCGAGAGACAGGTCATCCTCCAAGATGATTGCCTTGTCGACCTCGGGATATAACTGGAAGATGGTCTGGAGGGAGAACTTGATGTGTTGGTTGACTCTGTGTTTGGTACCTTTTGGGGAAGGAAGGCAACGAGTAAAGGTGAACCTCACAACAGTGTTTATCATTAATTGCACTTCATATTTAAACAATGATGTCACTAGAATGGTAACGTTTGCCTAGGTGTAGCACTGATAAATTCATTAAGATTCATTAAGATGGTATGATCTTTAGCGTTTCAATCGAAGTGACGATTGTAGTGTTCGTTGGAGTGAGGGAGGAGGAGAAGGAAGGCACTGTGTGTATGCGCTCGTGGGAGTGACCATTGCATCCCAGTGCTCACCTCTAGGGACGGGGTTGTCATGGAAGGTAACGGTGAGGTTGAGTAGCCGGGCTAGTGCCTCTGCCTGGGGATCATAACCGTCCACAAGGAGGGCGAGGGGCGTCTGCCTCCCGCCAGGATTCTCCCACAGCTGCCGCACCTGACGCACTACCATCGGGAACCGCTTGGCCGTCACTAGCGCTATGGGGATCACCTCCTCCATCTTCATGAGTGGCTGGTGAGGTTGGCGTCACAGGAGGGGAAGACACACATCGTGAAAGCGTAGAGGGTTAGCTTTTAATACTTCGCCCATGTAACGTAACAACGTACACAAGCTCCCACGTATGTCGGCGGTAATGGTAATCAAAATATCAAATAATGGTATAATGTCATTAAGGATTCACAAACATTTTATACCAAGAGGGGAGCGTCATGCATCAAGCAATGCCCTGACATTGTTAGGTGGAGAGAAACAGAGCAAGCCAAGAACAGGAAGGAACAATGTAGCGGATACGTAAACCACCGTCATCTTACGGTGAGTAAACAGTGTTGATACAATACTGGATCCTTGACTGTGGTGTTCCATTATCGGTGTCAGTCACAGGTCTGTTCACCTGATGCCTGTTAGTCTCTGGTGAAAAAAAGATTTCTTTTTTAGTTTCCTATTTTCATTGCTCATTGTAATGTATTATTTTTTCATGATGCTGTGTACTTGCGGTTTTTGATTTCACCCAAAATAATTGCGCTGGTCAATATTATGTACATGGTTACTCTGCTTTTAATGTTTATTATAATTTTTAAAGTTACTTCTAAGGTTGAAGTTTCCTTGTTGTGGCATTTATCCCTCATCCTCACCTCTAAGTTCTGTGTGAGTGGCTCTCTCCGTAACTGTTGATAGATCAGCCTCGTCTTTAACTGTCAAAAGCAAATGTTCCTCAGGCTTCTTCCCTTTCTCCCTCCTTTTTTTCTCTTGTTTTTATTGACAAATATTCTAGTTATTCATACACAATCGACTCTGCTTTTTTTTTCTTTAGCTTCCTTTATCTTGTTGCTCGTCTCGTAAAAATAATTCTGCTTACTCGAATTTGGATAGAATTTCATTGGAGAGAGAGAGAGAGAGAGAGAGAGAGAGAGAGAGAGAGAGAGAGAGAGAGAGAGAGAGAGAGAGACGTAAAGTTTAACTTTCCTAAGATTCAGATTCTTAATGTTTCTCTCTCTAAAACTCATTACGACTTAATTCCACCTCTGAACGCAGTCTTCCCTAGTGGGTATTACCTTAACGTCTGATTTGTGTCACAGTTAGTTAAGTCTGCCCTTAACAAAAAGATGAAAGTTTTGTTTAGAATGCCGAAGGCTTTCTTAGGGCAGTTAGTACGAGTATAGATACTATTATGGTTTCTACCCCTAAGAACTGGCTTCTTGTCAGCCTTGGCCATTAGCCGAAACATGTACTGCTCGATATAGCAGTGCGTGTTAACTAAGAGGTAGGCCGTTATGATGTCTGTTTCTCTCCTCACACTGTTCAGCTTGTGGAACTCATTAACGTCTTATTTTCTTTCTTAACAGCCACTCTAGTCTGGAGCAGTGGTAGTATAGGAGTAACTAGAGGATGACACAAATGTGACTTTTTTTTAAGAATAGTTGTAATGCAGAAGTTAGAGTGGAGAGGAATGATGACGTAGGAATAATGCACCAGGGTAACAGTTGCGTAAGGATAGGGTAGGACTCACAGCGGTGTGAGGGTGGAGATGTAGTGGGTGATGACAGTGGCAGAAGTCGTTGTATCCCTCGTAGGTCTCACAGAACGTCGCCTTGGTGGCCAGTGGTGGCTCCTGGTACCACGCACACCGCTTCTCTGTCACGGTGACACAGGTATTGATCATCACACACTGAAACCAACATGTTGTAGTTTTGATATCTTTCCCGTATTCCAGTCTCATGATGAGACTTGATGTAGGAGAGGTTATAGCGTGGCAGACACAAAATGATGAGGGGGATCAAGATTTGAATAGTAAGACTCGTATACTGGTGACTTTATGCCTTAAGGGATGATAAATAGTTCATATCGGTGTTGAATTGTACGTTGTCTTAATTGCTTAACGGGAAACCCAGGGTCAGCAGACATTTTTTTTTTTTTGTAGATTAGAAAAGATCACTTGTGTACACAATGCAGTGTGAATGACTGACAGGAAAAGTCAAGACAATAGAATGTTCTTATTGATGAAAGATTAGCAGACAACGACTCAGTCAGGAGTTGGGTTCATTTTTTCGCTTTTTTTTTTCTTTTAATAGTAAGTGATGAGTGTGTCCTCAGGGTGCATTAAGGTCCTATCTCCCCCCGTATATCACTAACCGAGTGGTATTTCATTCAAGAGGTTCCCATGTGTCATCCACACCATGGCACGTGAAAGATATGATTTGTAAAAGGAAATAGTTAGAGTGTGTTACTCCCTGCCAACACTCAAGACACACCTTTCTAGTGATAAATGACTGTGATACACTAATCTGTTTGATTGACATGGAGCATACAGAACAAACGCCTGGGAAAACATAGTAGGCTTTACTGAACCAGACAAGTTGGTGGAGGATCCTCGGGTCGTGGCCTGCGTTGCAGTGACATGAATTAATTGGAGATTCCTGGACGGAGGATGGGAGGGTATATCATGGTAGCGGTGTGAAGAGTTTTGTCCATTGCCCCAAGTTAGTCTTGGAGACGTCATACGACAACATCGTGTCACTTAGCCATAGATTTTTATGAAGCAAGTGTTGGAATTACGTGAAGTTCGTGTTATAATGGCGGTTCATCCCCCATCAACTCTGGAGACCTGTATCTGCTTCCACACCTGTCACATTGCTTGATGGTTGCCAAGAAGTCATTGAAAAGAAAAGTTTATGTGGAATATGGAAACACTGATCATTCTTGTTGATAAAGGAAACGTATGTGGATCTAGTGTGCCATATTCATACCGTAAGATATTTCGTGATTCCTCGATTGTGTGAGACTGCTAGAGTTTGAAAGCTGTAGCACACATCAGCGAGGTAAACACGAGGAAATAACGTGAATCTATAAGGAACTGGTGGGTATCTGTGATCAGGTGATGGCAGGAGAGAATCACCGACCACTAACAGCTTCATCTGTGCTATATGGTAAAGTTGTGTCTGTGTATCGTGATATGATTAAGGACAGAACACTTGAGAATTTCCTTTTTTCTTTCTTTAGCGTAGCATTGCAAACAAGCATTGCTCAGTCCGTCGCCTGGCGTCAGGTCAGACTTGGTTTTATGGAGTTGTGTCCTGGTATCTCAAGAATTCATTGGCATAAGACCCACAACTAGTTTGAGTTTTGCCAGAGTTACGCCTTCTTACAGAAGAGGTTTAATCTGGAACTTAACCTGGCTATTAAAAGTGGAGAAATTTTCACCCTCGACCATGGCACAAAATTGATATGTTTTCTGTATTCCCCAAAACATATTTCCACCCATTATTATTTCACTCATAGTAATTATGCTGCACTGCAACCGACACAAGTAAACCGTGGAAGATCCCTCGGGGTTTGAGGCGTGCAAGGGAAAGAGCGGATTGGAGCTCTCTGGTATACAGGGGACGACGTTATATGAGGCTGTCAGGGGAAACCACAGAAAGGTCTGAGTGGGATGGTTGTGGATAGGGTTTCGGTGCACTACACATGATGGCGAGACAGTGCACGTGAACGAGTGAGGCGCTTTCTTCGTCTATCCCTGGCGCTACCTCGCCGAGGTAGCGCCAGGGATCAAGTACGAAAATATTATAATTATCATTATTGTTATCAATATTATTATTATTATTATTATTATTATTATTATTATTATTATTATTATTATTATTATTATTTGAATGAAAGTTTATTATCACTGTTATTTGAATGAAAGTAGAGTACATTGGGTGGGTAATAGTATTAATGTTTTTGCCTCTTGGTAGTTAGGTGTAACCTCATGTAGGTGGAGTCCAGTAACGTAAATATTTATTGTATAATCTCATCCCTGGGTCACAGCTTGAGCACAGGTCATAGCCCTACTCATAATGAGTTTACGGACTGACTCAAGGAACAGTTAAATGAATTGAAGAAGAAAAGCTAATAGAGATAATGATGACAGAATTTGTATGTATATGCATATGTATGCATCGTGAAAGTGATGTAAGCGGGTACTTCGTGATTAAGTACATATGATTCATTTTATTATGATTGACGAAGACTTATGAATAATGGCTTATGACAGACAGCCTACGGAGCAGGACCACTTAAAACTTTCCCTGCGATGGGCAGCAACATTCTTTACCTAAATTATGCAGACCTTACAGCCTTCACAACTGTGAGTCAATAAAACTGTCAGATCCATCACTTTTAGGGTCGAAGTTAAGAGTGAGATCATCTGATAGAGCCACGTTACCGCTAGAGAGTGGGATGGTCGTAGAGAACATGAGAGGAGACACGTCGCTGGCTGTCGAGTTCCTGGAGGTGATGAGCGTCTCATAGGCCTGGGCGTGTCCCTTGTGCACCGCGAACACCCACGCCTCGCCGCGGGTGGCGCGCGCGCCCAGCCGTGACCCGAGGTTCATCAGGGTGTGGGCGGCGTCATCTTGCAGCCAGCTGGTGAACTCCGGCTGGCAGAGAAAGGGACACAATGGACGATGATCATACCGTCAGTGTGAGTGGTTTTAGTGGTATGTTGCGGACAAGTAAACTCTAATTGTGGTGTGAGCTGGGGTTAAGCATTGTTGGACACACAACAGAGGCACTCGTGCATTTGTACACAACTTGTTTCCACCATGAAGCAGCCAGGCAACGACCTTAATACATTAGTTATCCCAGGTTTAGTCATGAGCATTCTTGCTCCTGTAAGTATTCATCTTATGCTAGTGATTACCATTCACACAAATGTACTTTCGTCTACACATTCGAACCCCCCCAAAAAAGTAAACGTTTCGTAAACACACACACACACACACACACACACACACACACACACACACACACATACACACCACCACGTACCTACGAGGTGTAGTGGTTAGCGTTACTGACCTAAAGTCAGCATTGGCCAACCCGAAGTCGGACCCGTATGGGTTCGAATCATGGGCGAAGCAGTCGTCCCACACAAGTGTTCATCATCTTCTCTGGGTTGCTCGATAAATGAGTACCTAGCTTAGGCTTGGGTGTATGTGTGCATACATAGGAATAAAGACGTGGCACATACATAGAAGGTTATGGGACGGGCCACCCCAAAGTAAAACTCTCTCCCCGTAACACATACATAGTAATCAAATGTATTGTGCAAATTTTGCAGGTTTGATAGGGCTTGGGAGTAGAGGTGTCCCCCACATTGAAATCAGAAGCTCATGAATGTTTGCGACATTAATGAATCTATTTACTTTAATCATTATGCATTTTGAAAGGAGGCCCAGTTTTCAAGAGGGAGAGTGGCTAACATTAGGGAAGTGAACAAGTATAATAGCTTAACATCAAGGTCGGGCTCGTTCAAAACAAAACCGGGGAGAAAAAAAAAAGCCATGCATTCTCCCACAGATGATAGAGATGGCCGTCAGCGGAAGGCATTGTAGGAGTTGGGAGTAAAACATCAGCAGGTAACGAGTTCCACAAGGGTCAGTAGTGGGAGTGTTTTTCAGTGGTGTCATTGGTGTGGGTGAGAGACGGAAGTCTTGTGTTGTCTGATGATGCCCTCCTGGTGAAGACATCACGGAGTATCAGTGTGTACAGTGACTACCAAGATTTGAGTAAGTAGCAGTGAATGGTTAGCGGATTTTGAAATTCACTTCAAAGAATTATAAGGAAATGAAGAAGAGAAACGGATGTAAATATACCAAACGTAGACGAATGTCTAAGATGAATTTCCTGGAGTTTATGGTTAGTTATCCAACGATGCTTACCGCCAGAGTGATTATGTATAAGCAAATATGGAAAAAAATAAAGCTTGACAATTTTGTTTTTACGAACTGAAGTTCAACTGGAACAAGATGTCTCAGTGCAAACTTTTAGAAAGGAAACACTATGATACAATACATTTTGTAGGGATGATGTTGGAAGTCGAATGGAAGGGAAATACCTTATGCTTCTACCTAAAGGTACAAATATATAATCACTACTTAAATGAGAGTGGCATAACTCATACGAACGAAGGTCGGTTCTGTAATTCCTTTTGCTTTACGTAGGTAGTGATTCACAGCATGAAAACAAAGACGTCAACACAGGATTTTAGTAGGATAAGTGGAGAGTTAGATATCTAGAGTGGAGAGGAAGAGTCCTCAGGTTTGTATGTTAGAAATATAAGATTAAGAAATGGGGCCCGTGTGTGAAGCTCTATCTACACGTAGATGTGTCTGGAAAAACATCTGATAAGTTGCAACTCACCGCTCCAAGGAAGAGCATAAGCCTGCCGTCCTGTACTGCGTTGACCATATTGACCAGCATCCTGTGAGCGGCGGGTTGCCAGGTGAGGAAGTGATGGTGCAGCATGACTGTAGAGCGCCGCTCGTGCACCACCACCACGTGCACCCCAGCGTGGAACCTTCGTTCCTCACCCGCCCACTTCCGTGTGTGGTTGTGTGCTGAGTAGATCTGCCAGCCACATCAACTGGGAGTCAGTGTGGGACGCTGCGGGGGACGGGAGGTGGTGGGAGGAGGAGGAGGAGGAGGCGAGGGATGAGGTCATGGAAGAAAGTCCATTTCCTTCCATGTGTTGGAACAGAGCCCGTATCCCTCCATGTTATAGAAGAGAGTCCCTCTCCCTCCATGCCTTAGTACGAAATCCATTTCTTTGCATGTCTTGTGAGAGACTGTAGCAACAGTCTCGTGAACATACAGTTATTGCACCGACAGTCTAGTGTTGTGTTGATGGTAGTGTATGGTGGGTATGATGGTAGTGTATGGTGGGTATGATGGTAGTGTATGGTGGGTATGATGGTAGTGTATGGTGGGTATGATGGCAGTGTGTGGTGGGTATGATGGTAGTGTGTGGTGGGTATGATGGCAGTGTATGGTGGGTATGATGGTTGTGTATGGTGGGTATGATGTTAGTGTACGGTGGGTATGATGGTAGTGTATGGTGGGTATGATGGCAGTGTATGGTGGGTATGATGGTAGTGTATGGTGGGTATGATGGTAGTGTATGGTGGGTATGATGGTTGTGTATGGTGGGTATGATGTTAGTGTATGGTGGGTATGATGGTAGTGTATGGTGGGTATGATGGTAGTGTATGGTGAGTATGATGGTAGTGTATGGTGGGTATGATGGCAGTGTATGGTGGGTATGATGGTTGTGTATGGTGGGTATGATGGTAGTGTATGGTGGGTATGATGGTATTGTATGATGGTAGTGTATGGTGGGTATGATGGTAGTGTATGGTGGGTATGATGGTAGTGTATGGTGGGTATGATGGCAGTGTATGGTGGGTATGATGGCAGTGTATGGTGGGTATGATGGCAGTGTATGGTGGGTATGATGGTAGTGTATGGTGGGTATGATGGCAGTGTATGGTGGGTATGATGGCAGTGTATGGTGGGTATGATGGTGGATGGTGTGAGGTGAAGATGGATGTCGTGGTGGTGATGAAGGCCAGTGTGAAGGTGACGGTGCCATGTGTGTGTGTGTGTGTGTGTGTGTGTGTGTGTGAGGACGGTCAGGGTGATGTGGCCGCTGATGATCGTCAAGGTGGTGGTGGTGGAGGCGGGTGTAATCATCATGGATATAACTAATGGTAATATGGTTGCTTTTATGGTTCTTATGGTGGGTTATAATAGGGGTTAGTACGATGATGGTGAGTGTGATGAGTGTGTTTGCATGAGGGGGTTGTGAGGATGGCATGTGTTGTGAGGGATGATGATGTAGGCTGGTTGCGAGAAGATGGTTGTTGCGGAGGCGGTGATCACTGTGATGGTGGATTGTGTGGAGGACGACGGTTGCCTGGGATGCTAAAATTAGCTTGTTGGTGGATGGGACGCCAAGGTTTCATAAATAGGTGTGGGTGGTGGATCCGGGGATGATATTGAGATAAGCTGGAAACAGTTGTCGATGTTAAATCGGTAGTTGATTTGAAGACCGTATAGTGAGCATAATGGTGGTGGTGGTGATTAGTTTAAAGTGAACAGTTAAGTTAGAGAAAAATGTGGCCGTAGGTGGTGGTGGTGGGGAGGTAAGATGGTTGAGGAGATGGTGAGTGTGTTAGTATTTCCTTTGTTGGTAGTTATGCAGGTGGTAATGGCTGTGATGACGTGCACAGAATATTGAAGTGACCTTGGACCAGGTGCGTAAAGAGAGGATCCCTCCTTCCTCTCCCACCACAAACCACCTCATCATAATGTGATTTTTTTCCTATTTACGAAAAGGTTGAGTATTACTAGTAACGTTAGTTTTTGTTGTAGAAGTAAAATACCTTACAATCTTACTATCGGTTTCTGACTTCGCGCCTCTCTCTCTCTCTCTCTCTCTCTCTCTCTCTCTCTCTCTCTCTCTCTCTCTCTCTCTCTCTCTCTCTCTCTCTCTCTCTCGTACATGCCGATAACTTACTTATACACCTACTAAAGCTAAGCATTATCTCAGCCTCAGTTTGTTTACCATCTGTATGGTAAGAATAAACCAGAACGCAGAGTAAGCGTGCTTTTTTTAAAGCCAATTATTTTCAGGACTGGAATACAGCGAGTTAAGGTAACAATATGGCAGAAAAGACAAATATAATGTTTGGAGGATGAGTCAGTTCTACAGTGGGTCACTGAGCTATGTGGACCGTAGCGCTGGTCCCTCGTGCTTCCCTGGAAGGTGGACCTCGATGTTGTATCCCCATCAGTCCCTCCTCACAGTAGCTTGACCCCAAGTTAACCTCTTCATGCATTGTGGTATTATATCTGTGGAGGTGAATACACAGAAACGTTTGCCATCTATACTTTGTATTGTACATGTGTATCTTAGTGTCAATGACTCCGCCACGTTATACTAGGTGATTCAAACTATATCTCGTTCTGCTGTTTTCTGGGGAAGGATGGGAAGTAGCCAGTTATATTTATGATGATTTTGGTAGCTCGATGTGCGTTTATGGAGTAAAGAAAGCACTGATTTCTAGTCTTAATGAAATGCCCTTTTTTCTTGGAGAATTTGGTCATTCAAAACCTTCACTCCGATGCCTTGTGGCACTGATTACATTCTTCCCATGTTTATTCTGCTAGGAGCGTGCAGCAGGAAGTTCTTGAAGAATACTAAACATTGGAGCTTTCATTGTGGTTACCTAGTCATATGTAGGTATAAAACCCCGTATTAAGTCATATGTAGGTATAAAATCTCGTATAAAGTCATATGTAGGTATAAAATCTCGTATTAAGTCATATGTAGGTATAAAATCTCGTATAAAGTCATATGTAGGTATAAAACCTCGTATTAAGTCATATGTAGGTATAAAACCTTGTATTGTCATTTTTTTTTTTTTTTTTTATACTTTGTCGCTGTCTCCCGCGTTTGCGAGGTAGCGCAAGGAAACAGACGAAAGAAATGGCCCCCCCCCCATACACATGTATATACATACGTCCACACACGCAAATATACATACCTACACAGCTTTCCATGGTTTTCCCCAGACGCTTCACATGCCTTGATTCAATCCACTGACAGCACGTCAACCCCGGTATACCACATCGCTCCAATTCACTCTATTCCTTGCCCTCCTTTCACCCTCCTGCATGTTCAGGCCCCGATCACACAAAATCTTTTTCACTCCATCTTTCCACCTCCAATTTGGTCTCCCTCTTCTCCTCGTTCCCTCCACCTCCGACACATATATCCTCTTGGTCAATCTTTCGTCACTCATTCTCTCCATGTGCCCAAACCACTTCAAAACACCCTCCTCTGCTCTCTCAACCACGCTCTTTTTATTTCCACACATCTCTCTTACCCTTACGTTACTCACTCGATCAAACCACCTCACACCACACATTGTCCTCAAACATCTCATTTCCAGCACATCCATCCTCCTGCGCACAACAATATCCATAGCCCACGCCTCGCAACCATACAACATTGTTGGAACCACTATTCCTTCAAACATACCCATTTTTTGCTTTCCGAGATAATGTTCTCGACTTCCACACATTCTTCAAGGCCCCCAGAATTTTCGCCCCCTCCCCCACCCTATGATCCACTTCCGCTTCCATGGTTCCATCCGCTGCCAGATCCACTCCCAGATATCTAAAACACTTCACTTCCTCCAGTTTTTCTCCATTCAAACTCACCTCCCAATTGACTTGACCCTCAACCCTACTGTACCTAATAACCTTGCTCTTATTCACATTTACTCTTAACTTTCTTCTTCCACACACTTTACCAAACTCAGTCACCAGCTTCTGCAGTTTCTCACATGAATCAGCCACCAGCGCTGTATCATCAGCGAACAACAACTGACTCACTTCCCAAGCTCTCTCTTCCCAACAGACTTCATACTTGCCCCTCTTTCCAAAACTCTTGCATTTACCTCCCTAACAACCCCATCCATAAACAAATTAAACAACCATGGAGACATCACACACCCCTGCCGCAAACATACATTCACTGAGAACCAATCACTTTCCTCTCTTCCTACACGTACACATGCCTTACATCCTCGATAAAAACTTTTCACTGCTTCTAACAACTTTCCTCCCACACCATATATTCTTAATACCTTCCACAGAGCATCTCTATCAACTCTATCATATGCCTTCTCCAGATCCATAAATGCTACATACAAATCCATTTGCTTTTCTAAGTATTTCTCACATACTTAGAAAAGCAAGTCATATGTAGGTATAAAATCTCGTATAAAGTCATATCTAGGTATAAAATCTCGTATTAAGTCATATGTAGGTATAAAACCTCGTATTAAGTCATATGTAGGTATAAAACCCCGTATTAAGTCATATGTAGGTATAAAATCTCGTATTAAGTCATATGTAGGTATAAAACCCCGTATTAAGTCATATGTAGGTATAAAACCTCGTATTAAGTCATATGTAGGTATAAAACCTCGTATTAAGTCATATGTAGGTATAAAACTGTATTAAGTCGTATGTAGGTATAAAACCGCATTAAGTCATATGTAGGTATATAAAACCTCGTATTAAGTCATATGTAGGTATAAAACCTCGTATTAAGTCATATGTAGGTATAAAACCTCGTATTAAGTCATATGTATGTATAAAACCCCGTATTAAGTCATATGTAGGTTTGAAACCTCGTATTGAGTCATATGTAGGTATAAAACTGTATTAAGTCGTATGTAGGTATAAAATCGTATTAAGTCATATGTAGGTATATAAAACCTCGTATTAAGTCATATGTAGGTATAAACCCGTATTAAGTCATGTAGGTATAAAACCTCGTATTAAGTCGTATGTAGGTATAAAACCGTATTGAGTCATATGTAGATATAAAACCTCGTATTATACTATATTTCTTCCATGATAATAGAGCTCACTCGTGCAGAGGATCAGTTAAGCGAGGAAATACTTGACTTATGAAACGCCCTCGAGGGCGACCTTGGTTTATGGTCACCTTATCTGCAGATGTGGGTCAGACAGAATTGGCTGGTGGAAACTACCAGAGTGGAAAACTCGTCAAGATTCCCATGTGCTGCTCATCATCATCATCGTTGTGTGTGTGGAATAGGATTCGGGTCAGCTGACTGTGTGGTATTCGTATATCTTTTCGATAACCTGATCAGCAGTAACAAGACAAATATTATCGTTGTGATGGGTTAGGTGACCAGGTTAATGCAGGTGAAGAGCTGGAGTGTGTACATTCCACTCATGTTTACCTTAATGAAAGACACACACACACACTTCATGCTGCCGTCGAGTTTACTTCTTGTTGAGTCATCTGTGCATGCGAGGTCTACCAGGCTGATTAACGTAACACCTGGACTGATGATGTTCACGGAAGGCCGATTACCGTCTCCCTTGACCACATGTCGGATTCCAAGTTCCTTTGCTATTGCCATCATAGATGTCGTTATTGGGTAATGATTTTCTAGTTATATTTCTCCAAGGTTTTTCCATGCACTGCCAGTGACGTCAGAGGTGCTGTAGACTCAGGTGCTGGTGATCATCTGCTTACATGGATCTCTCTCTCTCTCTCTCTCTCTCTCTCTCTCTCTCTCTCTCTCTCTCTCTCTCTCTCTCTCTCTCTCTCTCTCTCTCTCTCTCTCTCTCCCTCCCTCCCTCCCTCCCTCCCTCTCTCTCTCTCTCTCTCTCTCTCTCTCTCTCTCTCTCTCTCTCTCTCTCTCTCTCTCTCTCTCTCTCTCTCTCTCTCTCTCACACACATTTTTACCGGTGTAGATATTGACCAACAGACAAATTTAAACATAGATTCCGTCCTATCTGTTCGACCTAATGGATGACTTAAACTGAGATATTAGACATCGGTAAGATATACTACATGGGCGTATATGAACTAGATATTTTGTTTGCTGGATATTTTAAGAGACAACTGGGTTAAGCAAAGAATAGATATAGATTAGGAGAACTGTTGGGTTTGTGTTGGCTCTCGCTTCCTATAAGGCACCGTAATATTTTCTTTTCCCCCTATATTCCCGATTATGAACCATAGCCTGTGGAACAGTCGTTAAGATGAGGTACAGACGAATTACAACAGGAAGAGACCACTGTAATGGTGGAAGATATCAGAGACGCGGAGATTAGTCAGTGTAGACAAACATTTAATGATTTAAAGAGACATAACCCCACAAGCTTTATTTATATATAAGGAGGAGCAAATAATGTCGGTCGTAGCGTTGAGGCTACGTACTTTGTCAAGTGTACTTCGAGATATGTCCCTGATGGTATTTTCAAGTACCCTAATTAGTCAGTCATTCCATTGTTAACAGTTCCGTTGAAGACAAAGTACTTCGCCTCATTCGAAGTAAAACGCTTCCCTACGTCACTACCGGTGAAATTTGACAAATCTAGCCCAAGGTAGATTTTGGATCGAGATTATCGAAGCCTTTGTAGATTTTGATTACTAGTATTGAATTACTTCTTAACATTGTCTTTTGTAAGCTCTGTGTGTTGGAGTCATCTGGTTGGCTTCTAGAGGACTTGTTGCCCAGTCCAGGAATCATCTTAGTAGCTCGCCGCTGTACTCCCTCCGTTCTCTCGGTTGTAGAGTTAGGTAAAGAAAGCTGAATGTAACATTCAAGGTTGGGGACGCACCAGTGAACTGTAAATGTGTGAGGATTAACACCGTAGAATCGAAAGAATTTTGTTCGCTAATTTCAATTTCAGTACTTTATATTCCTTGATAGAGAACGGAGTCCTAGTGCTGTCACTAGGTACCCCTGAGCCTTTTTTTTCTGTTTCTCTTTACAGTTATGTGGCTGTAGGTCACCATCTACCTGCAAACCTTAGCACAATTCATACTGTAACTTGCCTTCTCGTTTTTCCTACCGGTGTAAAGCTGTTCCCATCGATGTAAAAACCCGTGTGCTACGTGAGTCCAGTCCATCAGTTTGTGTGTCAGTTTGGAGCAGCAGACGCGTACTTCTGTAGATTTATTTCCCCGTTTAGTATCGTCTGCGAATTTTGGTATCTTACCGCATGACCTCATTATCAGTGTCACTGATGTATGCTTGAGAAAGGGAACCGCCACACCACTTGGTGGGCTAACAGCTCCGAGACTTGACAGTTGATCACTACGCTTTGTTTACTGTCAGGAAATCAGATTGTTCGCCGTAGTACAACCCCATCTACAACATGTCAGTCTGGGAGTGTGTGAAGAACGAGACTTCAGTTAACAACAGTTGTTACTTTGTAACTTTCTGACGGAATCTGTCCCCATGTCTTTTCACTCTGGTTGCTCTTGTTGCAGCGGTACACCATCCAGCAGTGACTAAAACGGACGATATAATTAAGTCGGTGACAGATCCAAGTCATACTTGTTTTGCTTCATAAATAACTTCGTGTGGTAATTTGTCGCGTCACCGGTTGTTAGCTGTCCAGCGACAAGCCTGTCGTTAGGCTGACTGTTTGAAGCGATCGTTTATTTGTATTGTTGTCTATCGTCCTGCCGGTTCGACTCCTTGAATTAACTTGTCCTCCCACTGGGGAACTTTCCTCCCGCTACTCCCTGGTCGTCACTTAGCTGGCCTTACATTCCTCCTCGGATGTGTCGTCGTTCAGTTTACTTGACATAAATTTATTACCCTTAAGTGCCTCAGCTGAAGTATTGTGATATATATATATATATATATATATATATATATATATATATATATATATATATATATATATATATATATATATATTTATTTTTTTTTTATTTTTTCTTTTTTTTCTTTTTTGCCGCTGTCTCCCGCGTTTGCGAGGTAGCGCAAGGAAACAGACGAAAGAAATGGCCCAACCCACCCCTATACACATGTATATACATACGTCCACACACGCAAATATACATACCTACACAGCTTTCCATGGTTTACCCCAGACGCTTCACATGCCCTGATTCAATCCAATGACAGCACGTCAACCCCGGTATACCACATCGATCCAATTCACTCTATTCCTTGCCCTCCTTTCACCCTCCTGCATGTTCAGGCCTTGATCACACAAAATCTTTTTCACTCCATCTTTCCACCTCCAATTTGGTCTCCCACTTCTCCTCGTTCCCTCCACCTCCGACACATATATCCTCTTGGTCAATCTTTCCTCACTCATTCTCTCCATGTGCCCAAACTATTTCAAAACACCCTCTTCTGCTCTCTCAACCATGCTCTTTTTATTTCCACACATCTCTCTTACCCTTACGTTGCTTACTCGATCAAACCACCTCACACCACACATTGTCCTCAAACATCTCATTTCCAGCACATCCATCCTCCTGCGCACAACTCTATCCATAGCCCACGCCTCGCAACCATACAACATTCTTGGAACCACTATTCCTTCAAACATACCCATTTTTGCTTTCCGAGATAATGTTCTCGACTTCCACACACTCTTCAAGGCTCCCAGGGTTTTCGCCCCCTCCCCCACCCTATGATTCACTTCCTCTTCCATGGTTCCATCCGCTGCCAGATCCACTCCCAGATATCTAAAACACTTTACTTCCTCCAGTTTTTCTCCATTCAAACTTACCTCCCAATTGACTTGACCCTCAACCCTACTGTACCTAATTACCTTGCTCTTATTCACATTTACTCTTAACTTTCTTCTTTCACACACTTTACCAAACTCAGTCACCAGCTTCTGCAGTTTCTCACATGAATCAGCCACCAGCGCTGTATCATCAGCGAACAACAACTGACTCACTTCCCAAGCTCTCTTATCCCCAACAGACTTCATACTTGCCCCTCTTTCCAAAACTCTTGCATTCTTCTCCCTAACAACCCCATCCATAAACAAATTAAACAACCATGGCGACATCACACACCCCTGCCGCAAACCTACATTCACTGAGAACCAATCACTTTCCTCTCTTCCTACACGTACACATGCCTTACATCCTCGATAAAAACTTTTCACTGCTTCTAACAACTTGCCTCCCACACCATATATTCTTAATACCTTCCACAGAGCATCTCTATCAACTCTATCATATGCCATCTCCAGATCCATAAATGCTACATACAAATCCATTTGCTTTTCAAAGTATTTCTCACATACATTCTTCAAAGCAAACACCTGATCCACACATCCTCTACCACTTCTGAAACCACACTGCTCTTCCCCAATCTGATGCTCTGTACATGCCTTCACCCTCTCAATCAATACCCTCCCATATAATTTACCAGGAATACTCAACAAACCTATAAATCTGTAATTTGAGCACTCACTCTTATCCCCTTTGCCTTTGTACAATGGCACTATGCACGCATTCCGCCAATCCTCAGGCACCTCACCATGAGTCATACATACATTAAAAAACCTTACCAACCAGTCAACAATACAGTCACCCCCTTTTTTAATAAATTCCACTGCAATACCATCCAAACCTGCTGCCTTGCCGGCTTTCATCTTCCGCAAAGCTTTTACTACCTCTTCTGTGTTTACCAAATCATTTTCCCTAACCCTCTCACTTTGCACACCACCTCGACCAAAACACCCTATATCTGCCACTCTATCATCAAACACATTCAACAAACCTTCAAAATACTCACTCCATCTCCTTCTCACATCACCACTACTTGTTATCACCTCCTCATTTGCGCCCTTCACTGAAGTTCCCATTTGCTTCCTTGTCTTACGCACTTTATTTACCTCCTTCCAAAACATCTTTTTATTCTCCCTAAAATTTAATGATACTCTTTCACCCCAACTCTCATTTGCCCTCTTTTTCACCTCTTGCACCTTTCTCTTGACCTCCTGTCTCTTTCTTTTATACATCTCCCACTCAATTGTATTTTTTCCCTGCAAAAATCGTCCAAATGCCTCTCTCTTCTCTTTCACTAATAATCTTACTTCTTCATCCCACCACTCACTACCCTTTCTAAT